>NC_084552.2:10787500-10795000 GCF_033978685.3 Nerophis lumbriciformis | reverse complement strand
TATAATAATAATCTGAATTTTACTCGGCAAAATTATGAAAAACGTCATAATTTTACTCAGAAAATGTCATTATTTTACAAGAACAAAAAAAATTGCCAATATTGTGATAAGTCAACATTTTACATGACAAATGTCACCATTTTGCATTAAAAAGTAAAAATTTTACATAAAAAAAGTAATAATTTTACGAGAAAATATTGCAATATTACAGAAACGGAAAGAATACGAGAACATTTTCCCAATTTTAGAAGAACAAAAGTCGACACATTGTGAAAAAAAGACTGCTTTTAGTTCATTTATTTTTATTTTTTATTTGTAATTGTTTTTTTAATCTTCTTTATTTACTTACTAAGTTTTTACAGTATGTCTCTATATACATATTTATTTAAAAAAAAAATGGCCAAAGGGGGCGCATTTCAATTCCTTACACACACTTGTTATTAGATATGTTGACCAGAGGGGGAGCACTTCAAATGTTTACACACATTTGTTATTTCATATGTTGGCCAGAGGGGGAGCACTTCACATTTTTTACACACACTTGTCATTTTATATGTTGACCAGAGTGGGAGCACCTTTAGGACCACCCTTTCTAGATATATAAAGAAGTGTATTTACAACATTAATAATATATACATACTATGCAAATATAAAAAAGCTTGTTGCGAAAAATGACTTGAAATTCCACAAGAAAAAGTTCAAAATTTCACAAGAAAAAAGTCACAATTTCCCAAGAAAAACTTAGAATTTTGGCAGTATTATAATAATAGTCGTACTTTTACTCATTGCAAGTTAACATTTTACAAGAAAAACTGAACATTTGTGCAATATTACGATAAAAGTTGGAATTTAACTCAATAACAGTCGCATTTTACAAAGAAAAGCTTAACATTTTGGCAATTTAACTTGCCAAAAGTCACAATTTAATAAGAAAAAATTTAACATTTTTCACAATATCATAATTATCTGAATTTTACTTGGCAAAATTACGAAAAAAGTCATAATTTTACTCAGAAAATGTCATTATTTTACAAGAACAAAAAAATTGGCAATATTGTGATAAAAGTCAAAATTTTACTTGACAAATGTCACCATTTTGCATTAAAAAGTAATAATTTTACATAAAAAAAGTAATAATTTTACGAGAAAATATTGCAATATTACAGAAACGGAAAGAATACGAGAAATTGTTCCCAATTTTATAAGAAAAAAGTCGACACATTGTGAGAAAAAGGCTGCTTTTAGTTCATTTATTTTTATTTTTTATTTGTAATTGTTTTTTAATCTTCATTATTTACTTACTAAGTTTTTACAGTATGTCTCTATATACATTTTTTTTTTTTTTTTAAATGGCCAAAGGGGGCGCATTTCAATTCCTTACACACACTTGTTATTACATATGTTGACCAGAGGGAGAGCACTTCAAATGTTTACACACATTTGTTATTTCATATGTTGACCAGAGGGGGAGCACTTCAAATTTTTTACACACACTTGTCATTTCATATGTTGACCAGAGTGGGAGCACCTTTAGGACCACCCTTTCTAGATATATAAAGAAGTGTATTTACAACATTAATAATATATACATACTATGCAAATATAAAAAAGCTTGTTGCGAAAAATGACTTGAAATTCCACAAGAAAAAGGTCAAAATTTCACAAGTAAAAAGTCACAATTTCACAAGAAAAACTTAGAATTTTGGCAGTAGTATAATAGAAGTCATAATTTTACTCATTGCAAGTTGACATTTTACAAGAAAAACTGAACATTTGTGCAATATTATGATAAAAGTTGGAATGTAACTCAATAACAGTCGCATTTTACAAAGAAAAGCTTAACATTTTGGCAATTTTACTCGCCTAAAGTCACAATTTAATAAGAAAAACTTTAACATTTTTCACAATATTATAATAATAATCGGAATTTTACTCGGCAAAATTATGAAAAACGTCATAATTTTACTCAGAAAATTTCATTATTTTACAAGAACAAAAAAAGTGCCAATATTATGATAAAAGTCAAAATTTTACATGACAAATGTAACCATTTTGCATTAAAAAGTAATAATTTTACATAAAAAAAGTAATAATCTTACGAGAAAATATTGCAATATTACAGAAACAGAAAGAATATGAGAAATTGTTCCCAATTTTATAAGAAAAAAGTCGACACATTGTGAGAAAAAGACTGCTTTTAGTTAATTTATTTTTATTTTTTATTTGTAATTGTTTTTTAATCTTCATTATTTACTTACTAAGTTTTTTCAGTATGTCTCTCTATACATATTTATTTATTTTTTTAAATGGCCAAAGAGGGCGCATTTCAATTCCTTACACACACTTGTTATTACATATGTTGACCAGAGGGAGAGCATTTCAAATGTTTACACACATTTGTTATTTCATATGTTGACCAGAGTGGGAGCACCTTTAGGACCACCCTTTCTAGATATATAAAGAAGTGTATTTACAACATTAATAATATATACATACTATGCAAATATAAAAAAGCTTGTTGCAAAAAATGACTTGAAATTCCACAAGAAAAAGGTCAAAATTTCACAAGAAAAAAGTCACAATTTCACAAGAAAAACTTAGAATTTTGGCAGTATTATAATAAAAGTCGTAATTTTACTCATTGCAAGTTGACATTTTACAAGAAAAACTGAACATTTGTGCAATATTATGATAAAAGTTGGAATTTAACTCAATAATAGTCACTTTACTCCAAAGAAAAGCTTAACATTTTGGCAATATTACTTGCCAAAAGTCACAATTTAATAATGTTTTTTTTTTTTTTTACATTTTTCACAATGTTATAATAACAATCGGAATTTTACTCGGCAAAATTATGAAAAAAGTCATAATTTTACTCAAAAAATGTCATTATTTTACAAGAACAAAAAAATTGCCAATATTGTGATAAAAGTCAAAATTTTACATGACAAATGTCACCATTTTGCATTAAAAAAAAATAATTATACATAAAAAAAGTAATAATTTTACGAGAAAATATTGCAATATTACAGAAACGGAAAGAATACGAGAAATTGTTCCCAATTTTATAAGAAAAAAGTCGACACATTGTGAGAAAAAGACTGCTTTTAGTTAATTTATTTTTATTTTTTATTTGTAATTGTTTTTTTTAATCTTCTTTATTTACTTACTAAGTTTTTACAGTATGTCTCTATATACATATTTTTTTTTTTTAAAATGGCCAAAGGGGGCCCATTTCAATTCCTTATATACACTTGTTATTATATATGTTGGCCAGAGGGGGAGCACTTCAAATGTTTACACACATTTGTTATTTCACATGTTGACCAGAGGGGGAGCACTTCAAATTTTTTACACACACTTGTCATTTCATATGTTGACCAGAGTGGGAGCACCTTTAGGACCACCCTTTCTAGATATATAAAGATGTGTATTTACAACATTAATAATATATACATACTATGCAAAAATAAAAAAGCTTGTTGCGAAAAATTAGTTGGAATTCCACAAGAAAAAGGTCAAAATTTCACAAGAAAAACTTAGAATTTTGGCAGTATTATAATAAAAGTCGTAATTTTACTCATTGCAAGTTAACATTTTACAAGAAAAACTGAACATTTGTGCAATATTATGATAAAAGTTGGAATTTAACTCAATAACAGTCACATTTTACAAAGAAAAGCTTAACATTTTGGCAATTTTACTCGCCTAAAGTCACAATTTAATAAGAAAAACTTTAACATTTTTCACAATATTATAATAATAATCGGAATTTTACTCTGCAAAATTATGAAAAAAGTCATAATTTTACTCAGAAAATGTCATTATTTTACAAGAACAAAAAAAATTGGCAATATTGTGATAAAAGTCAAAATTTTACATGACAAATGTCACCATTTTGCATTAAAAAGTAATAATTATACATAAAAAAAAGTAATAATTTTACGAGAAAATATTGCAATATTACAGAAACGGAAAGAATACGAGAAATTGTTCCCAATTTTATAAGAAAAAAGCCGACACATTGTGAGAAAAAGACTGCTTTTAGTTCATTTATTTTTATTTTTTATTTGTAATTGTCTTTTAATCTTCATTATTTACTTACTAAGTTTTTACAGTATGTCTCTATATACATATATATATATTTTTTTTTAAATGGCCAAAGGGGGCGCATTTCAATTCCTTATACACACTTATTATTACATATGTTGGCCAGAGGGGGAGCACTTCAAAGGTTTACACAGATTTGTTATTTCATATGTTGACCAGAGGGGGAGCACTTGGAAATTTTTACACACACTTGTCATTTCATATGTTGACCAGAGTGGGAGCACCTTTAGGACCAGCCTTTCTAGATATATAAAGAAGTGCATTTACAACATTAATAATATATACATACTATGCAAATATAAAAAAGCTTGTTGCGAAAAATGACTTGAAATTCCACAAGAAAAAGGTCAAAATTTCACAAGAAAAAAGTCACAATTTCACAAGAAAAACTTAGAATGTTGGCAGTATTGTAATAAAAGTCGTAATTTTACTCATTGCAAGTTGACATTTTACAAGAAAAACTGAACATTTGTGCAATATTATGATAAAAGTTGGAATTTAACTCAATAATAGTCACTTTACTCAAAAGAAAAGCTTAGCATCTTGGCAATTTTACTTGCCAAAAGTCACAATTTAATAAGAAACATTTTTACATTTTTCACAATATTATAATAACAATCGGAATTTTACTCAAAAAATGTCATTATTTTACAAGAACAAAAAAAATTGGCAATATTGTGATAAAAGTCAAAATTTTACATGACAAATGTCACCATTTTGCAATTAAAAGTAATAATTTTACATAAAAAAAGTAATAATTTTACGAGAAAATATTGCAGTATTACAGAAACAGAAAGAATACGAGAAATTGTTCCCAATTTTATAATAAAGGCTGCTTTTAGTTCATTTATTTTTATTTGTAATTGTTTTTTAATCTTCTTTATTTACTTACTAAGTTTTTACAGTATGTCTCTATGTACATTTTTATTTATTAAAAAAAAAAAAAAATTCAATACACACACTTGTTATTACATATGTTGACCAGAGGGGGAGCACTTCAAATGTTAACACACACTTGTTATTTCATATGTTGACCAGAGGGGGAGCACTTACATTTTTTTTACACACACTTGTCATTTCATATATTGGTCAGAGGGGTATCACTTCAATTTTTACACACACTTGTTATTTCATATGTTGACCAGATGGGGAGCACTTAACATTTTTTCAAACACTTGTTATTTCATATGTTGGCCAAAAATCCCTCCTTTTTGGGACCACCCTCATTTAAATAGATTTCACCACTAGGGGTGCAAATGAGACATTGTCTATTAGATGCAATGTTATTGATTTATGTCATCACTTGTTCACACCTCCTCATATGGAAGATACTTTTCCTTCTTCATGTCCCCAGGAGGGTAGAAATCCAAGAACACACACACACTTACTTTGAAGTTGGCCCACTCGTCTCTTTGAGGTGGTCCGTCGGCCGCCGCGTTAATCAAGCGTGACGAGAACACGGCCTCTCTGCGGTCGAGCGGCCTTTGCTACTGATGGCTTCTCTCGGCCACTGTGCAAAGTGTGTGTGTGTGTGTGTGTGTGTGTGTGTGTGTGTGTGTGTGTGTGTGTGTGTGAATGATTAACATGACTATGGACTGACACACTATCAGGGCACCAGCACCATTATAATAATACAAAAAAAACCACAATCGTTGCTGTGTGACTGAGTCCTTTCTGGACTTTTTGTGATTGCCTGCAACAAAGAAATGACTTCAAGTGAGGCGTTATAGCGCCACCTGTTGTCTTGGCATGCAATTAACAGCCTAAAAACAATTATTTTGACTCGGGGGCCACATTTAGAGAAAAAAATGTGTCTGGGGGCCGGTATATCTATTTTTAGGAACACTAATACAAAACCTCACAATAATGTCTGATTGAATGCTAAAAACATTATGACAGACCTCCTTAAAAAACGTAATGGAATTTTACATTTTTCTATGAAGGATAAAACACTGAATATTGACAAAATATGAATGTCACACCCCCTTTCCATCAACATATTTTACAATCAAAAATGCAACAAACAGTGAAATATGAACGCCAAGGGTACAAAATAAACCCACCTACAATCTGATGTATCTGATATCTGCTGAATTCCCCCCAGGGATCAATAAAGTACTTTCTATTGTATTCTATTCTATTTGATACATCACTAAACTTTAGGACTTTGTTGTGAAAATCTCCTTCTGCGTCTGTGGAAACGCTTCCCGCCCACACTGCTTGGTGCCTCGTCTGAGCTGCTGTGACGTAGATGACCATAGTAAATGAAAGTGGTCCCAAAAAGGAGGTATTTTTCAAACTGACTGTGTGTCGCTTTTAAAAGTCAACATATGAAATAACAAGTGTGTGTAAAAAATTGAAATTCACCCCCTTTGGCCAAAATTAATAACAAAAATAAATAAATAAATATGTATACAGAGACATAATGTAATAACTTGAAGTAAATAATGAAGATTAAAAAACAATAACAAAATAAATAAATAAATGAACTAAAAGCAGTCTTTTTCTCGCAATGTGTCGACTTTTTTCTTATAAAATTGGGAACAATTTCTCATATTCTTTCTGTTTCTGTAATATTGCAATATTTTTTCGTAAAATTATTACTTTTTCAATGCAAAATGGTGACTTTTGTCATATAAAATTCTGACTTTTATCACAATGTTGCCAATGTTTTTGTTGTTCTCGTAAAATAGTGAAATTTTTTGAGGAAAATTATGACTTTTGTCATAATTTTGCAGAGTAAAATTCCGATTAGTATTATAACATTGCCAACACTTAAGTTTTCTTATAAAAGTGTGACTTTTGTCAAGTAAAATGACGACTTTTTTCATAAAATTGACAAAATGTTCAGCTTTTCTTGTAAAATTGCAACTGTTATTGAGTTAAATTCCAACTTTTATCATAACGTTGCGCAAATGTTCAGTTCTTCTTGTAAAATTTTGACTTGCGTTGAGTAAAATGACGACTTTTATTATAATACAGCCAAAATTATAAGTTTGGCCAAGTAAAATTCAGATTATTATTATAATATTGCCAAAATTTTAAAGTTTTCTTACAAAATTGTGACTTTTTCAAGTAAAATTACGACTCTTTTCATAACATTTATAAAATGTTCAGCTTTTCTTGGAAAAATTGCGACTGTTATTGAGTTAAATTCCAACTTTTATCATAATGTTGCACAAATGTTCAGTTCTTCTTGTAAAATTTTGACTTGCGTTGAGTAAAATGACGACTTTTATTATAACACTCCCAAAATTATAAGTTTGGCCAAGTAAAATTCAGATTATTATTATAATATTGCCAAAATTTCAAAGTTTTCTTACAAAATTGTGACTTTTTCAAGCAAAATTACGACTCTTTTCATAAAATTGCCAAAATGTTCAGCTTTTC
>NC_084552.2:10647500-10782500 GCF_033978685.3 Nerophis lumbriciformis | reverse complement strand
ACAAAGAAGTTGGGAAAGGTGGCAATAAATACTGATAAAGTTGAGGAATGCTCATCAAACACTTATTTGGAACATCCCACAGGTGAACAGGCAAATTGGGAACAGGTGGGTGCCATGATTGGGTATAAAAGTAGATTCCATGAAATGCTCAGTCATTCACAAACAAGGATGGGGCGAGGGTCACCACTTTGTCAACAAATGCATGAGCAAATTGTTGAACAGTTCAAGAAAAACCTTTCTCAACCAGCTATTGCAAGGAATTTCACCATCTACGGTCCGTAATATCATCAAAGGGTTCAGAGAATCTGGAGAAATCACTGCACGTAAACAGTAAGCCCCTTACCTTCGATCCCTCAGGCTGTACTGCATCAACAAGCGACATCAGTGTGTAAAGGATATCACCACATTGGCTCAGGAACACTTCAGAAACCCACTGTCAGTAACTACAGTTGGTCGCTACATCTGTAAGTGCAAGTTAAAACTCTCCTATGCAAGGCGAAAACCGTTTATCAACAACACCCAGAAACGCTGTCGGCTTCGCTGGGCCTGAGCTTATCTAAGATGGACTGATACAAAGTGGAAAAGTGTTCTGTGGTCTGACGAGTCCACATTTCAAATTGTTTTTGGAAACTGTAGACGTTGTGTCCTTCGAACCAAAGAGGAAAATAACCATCCGGATTGTTATAGGCGCAAAGTTGAAAAGCCAGCATGTGTGATGGTATGGGGGTGCATTAATGCCCAAGACATGGGTAAATTACACATCTGTGAAGGCGTCATTAATGCTGAAAGGTACATACAGGTTTTGGAGCAACATATGTTGCCATCCAAGCAACGTTACCATGGACGCCCCTGCTTATTTCAGCAAGACAATGCCAAGCCACGTGTTACATCAACGTGGCTTCATAGTAAAAGAGTGCGGGTACTAGACTGGCCTGCCTGTAGTCCAGACCTGTCTTCCATTGAAAATGTGTGGCGCATTATGAAGCCTAAAATAGCACAACGGAGACCCCCGGACTGTTGAACAACTTAAGCTGTACATCAAGCAAGAATGGGAAATAATTCCACCTGAGAAGCTTAAAAAATTGTCTCTTCGGTTACCAAACGTTTACTGAGTGTTGTTAAAAGGAAAGGCCATGAAACACAGCGGTGAACATGCCCTTTCCCAACTACTTTGGCACGTGTTGCAGCCATGAAATTCTAAGTTAATCATTATTTGCAAAAAAAAATAAAGTTTATGAGTCTGAACATCAAATATGTTGTCTTTGTAGCATATTCAACTGAATATGGGTTGAAAAAGATTTGCAAATCATTGTATTCCGTTTATTTTTACATCGAACACAATTTCCCAACTAATATGGAAACGGGGTTTGTATATATATATATATATATATATATATATATATATATATATATATATATATATATGTATGTGTGGGAAAAAAATCACAAGACTATTTCATCTCTACAGGCCTGTTTCATGAGGGGGGGTACCCTCAATCATCAGGAGATTTTAATGGGAGCATTCACATACCATGGTTTATATAGGGCACAGAGTGGGTGGGTACAGGCAAATTCCTCAATCTGATTGACAAACACTTTCCCAAAGACAACACCCTAAGAAAAGTATTCAACAAGAACAACATTAAATTGAGCTACAGCTGTATGAACAATATACGACAAATCATCTCAAACCACAACAAAACAATTGCAAATGAGCCGTCGGCCCTCGGACAGAGCGACTCCAAAACCAACAAAGGCTGTAACTGTCGAAAGAAACCTGATTGCCCTCTCAACGGGGGGTGCTTACAAACATCAGTTGTCTACCAATCTAAGGTAATACGCAAGGACATTAACACATCCGACACATATGTAGGATTAACCGAGGGAGAATTCAAAACCAGATGGAACAATCACAAGGCTTCTTTCAGGAACCAAAACTTGCGGAATACCACAGAACTCAGCAAACACATTTGGGACCTCAAAGACAATAATGTTGAATATTCAATAACATGGCAAATTCTTGCATCCAGCACACCTTACAATAGTGGTAATAAAAGATGCAACCTATGCTTGAAAGAGAAACTGTTTATTATTTACCGTCCAGACCTGTCATCCCTCAACAAGCGCAGCGAAATTGTAACAGCATGCCGCCACAGACGGAAACACCTCCTAGGTAACACATGAGCCAATCACCACGCCCCTACGCCTGTACCCACCCACTCTGTGCCCTATATAAACCATGGTATGTGAATGCTCCCATTAAAATCTCCTGATGATTGAGGGTACCCCCCCTCATGAAACAGGCCTGTAGAGATGAAATAGTCTTGTGATTTTTTTCCCACACATACATATATTGCGCTCTACTACGGTATCGAGCACTATTTTTTGGATAACCTTATTAAGACATATATATATATATATATATATATATATATATATATATATATATATATATATATATATATATACACACGTATATATATATATATATATATATATATATATATATATATATATATATATATATATACATACAGTGACGTGCAGTCAGGGGAGGCAGGTGAGGCCCCGCCTCACCTGCCATCATGGAAAGAAAAAAAATGTAAAAAGAAAAAAAATTAATTAAATTGTTATATGTATCCAGTGATTATACTATAAAGTTATTTTCCATTTAACTTCACCAGTTTTACATTATTTCTATTCAAAATCGCTGAATTTTCACATTTGCCGTTCAAATACTGAGAAGAGACGGTGCGGTGAAGAGCAGCCAGTTGAGGCACGTCACTGAGTTGTGCCTCAACATGGATTGCGGACTCGGCTAACTGCTGGTCTGCTGTGCAGTGAGACCGTATTGCTATATTAATTATATTATACATTTCCATAGTTTAGTTACCTGAGGTAAATAATGTACAGTGTATTTTGTCAACAACTGTATGTGTGTAACGTATTTCTTGTGCTGAGCGATCATAAAACGGCTGCAAAAGACGCACTGGCTGAGGCTCCAGTAATCCCGCCTCCTGCACCCCCGCCGTAGAATGCACGGCAACCCCTGACGGGAGTGTTATTTCAACTAAAGCCCACACTTAAACTTTCCACGTGCAAGATTGAATCTATTTAAAAAAAGTTATTTCATAAGAAGCCAAAAAGTGCAAAAACAATAATGTTGGTGTTGGAGGAGTTGTGAATGACTGCAGGGCCACAACATTAGGTACACCTGCAGACTGCAGGTGTACCTAATTCACAACTCCTCCAACACGAACATTATTGTTTTTGCACTTTTTGGCTTCTTATTAAATAACTTTTGTAACCTATTTTTATGGGCTTTCCTCTTTGTGATGTTAAGCTCCTGTTATGCGCTGTTATACAGTATATGCCTTGAGCTCTTATTTTGAAGGCGCTAAGAGCGGAAGTGATGACACTTTTGAGTGGAGCGGAAGTTTTTGAAAGTAAATAAAGTGGTCCTCGTGTAAACTGGAGCCTCCGTGTTTGTTATTTTGTAGTTTCATACAGTATAGGCGACATTTATAAACCCTCGGTTACACTTTTTTAAATAGATTCAATCTTGCACGTGGAAGAGTTTAAGTGAGGGCTTTAGTTGATATAACACTCTCGTCAGGGGGTGCATAAATCCAGCACAACAGCGGCTCGTGGACTTATTTTATAAGTAAAGGTAAGACCATAATAACGTTTTTTTTTATTAAATGTGCTTTTTTGTGTGCTACAGTTTGTATGTGTAAAGTTAAAGTTAAGTTAAAGTACCAATGATTGTCACACACACACTAGATGTAATGACATTTGTCCTCTGCATTTGACCCATCCCCTTGATCACCTCCTGGGAGGTGAGGGAAGCAGTGGGCAGCATCGGCGCCGCGCCCGGGAATCATTTTTGGTGATTTAACCCCCAATTCCAACCCTTGATGCTGAGTGCCAAGCAGGGAAGAATGCTGGTATGAGCTTTTAAACATAACCCGTTAACTGCTGCCAATCAAATGGTGAATAAGATACTCTTTAGGGTTCAAATGTTTGTAAATCTGACTGTGATGAAGTCAGTGCCTCACCAGCCATCAACCTCACCGCACGTCACTGTATACATATATATATATATATATATATATATATATATATATATATATATATATATATATACATATACATACATATACACACATATATATATATACACATATATATATATGTATATATATATATACACACATACATATACACACATATATATATACACATACATATACACACACATATATATATATATATACACATATATATGTATATATTTATATATATATATATATATATATATATATATATATATATATATATATATATACACTGTATGTATATATATATATATATATATATATATATATATATATATATATATATATATATATATATACACTGTATGTATATATATATATATATATATACACTGTATGTATATATATATATGTATATATATATATATATATATATATATATATATATATATATATATACACACATACATATACACACATACATATATACACACATATATATATAAATACACACATATATATACACATACATATACACACACATATATATATATATACACATATATATGTATATATATATATATATATATATGTATATATATATATACACACACATACATATACACACATACATATATTCACACATATATATATAAATACACATATATATATACACATACATATACACACACACATATATATATATATATATATATACACACATATATATGTATATATATATATATATATATATATATATATATATATGTATATATATATATATATATATATATATATATATATATATATATATATATATATATATATATATATATATATATATATATATATTCAAGTTAAAGTACCAATGATAGTCACACACACACTATGTGTGGCGAAATTACCCTCTGCATTTGACCCATCACCCTTGATCACCCCCTGGGAGGTGAGGGGAGCAGTGAGCAGCAGCGGTGGCCGCGCCCGGGAATCATTTTTTGGTGATTTAACCCCCAATTCCAACCCTTATATATATTACAAAATATAAACAAGAAAGTCTATCAATATAGCTCTTGTCTCAAAGTGGGTGTACTCTCATGACCTGTCACATCACGCCGTGACTTAGTTGGAGTTTGTTGGAGTTTTCCTGTGTGTAGTGTTTTAGTTCTTGTCTTACGCTCCTATTTTGTTGTTCATTGTCATGTCATTTACGGATGTGATTTGTGGACGCCGTCTGCTCCACACGGTGTAAGTCTTTGCTGTCGTCCAGCATTCTGTTTTTGTTTACTTTGCAGCCAGTTCAGTTTTAGTTTTTCTTCAATGCCTTTTCTTAGCGGCACTTGCCTTTTGTTTATTTTTGGTTTAAGCATTAGACACCTTTTTGCCCGCAAACCATTGTCGTCGTTCCCGACATCTACAAAGCAATGCTGCCACTTACTGGTATGGAAGAGTATTACACGGGTACTCTGCCGAGCTCTAGACAGCACCGACACTCAACAACAGCACATTTACGGATTATAATTACTGGTTTGCAAACAATATTTTTAACCCAATTAGGTGAAATTCCATAAACTCCCACGGCACACCAAACAATATCTCACGGTACACAGTGGTTGAAAAACACTGCCTTAGAGTGTAGGTTGGAACTGTAACTAAGTGTACAGCCCAATACGTCTCTCCTCATTGAGCGAAATTGAACTCTGTCTCTGCATGATTCCTTGCTTCTTGTCTTGTTTAATAGATGTCATCAGTGTTTGAACCTGACAACTGTCCACTTGTTAGTGACTTAATGTCAG
The DNA here is from genome assembly GCF_033978685.3 of Nerophis lumbriciformis. NCBI lineage: Eukaryota > Metazoa > Chordata > Actinopteri > Syngnathiformes > Syngnathidae > Nerophis > Nerophis lumbriciformis. The sequence goes on along the minus strand of NC_084552.2, from coordinate 10,776,649 downwards.
CAACAAAAGGTCGTAGTTTGAACACCCCTGGTCTACAACACACTGTGGGAATCTTCCCAAGTATTGCCATTAAGGATCTTTGGTTTTGTGCGCTGGGAACACAGGAGGGTCTTCATTTAAGCGTTGGAAGAGGACCCTTGACGGAGTACGAGTCCCACTCAGTTTATTGTTGTCAATGTGCACCCGGCACAATTGCATTTCTGAATAATCATACATTGTGTCTAACTGGGGCAGCCTCAGTGATGTAACCAGGGACCTCCCGAATAAATAGAGGAGCAAGTGGGCTGTGCCTTAGAGTGTAGGTTGGAACTGTAACTAAGTGTACAGCCCAATACGTCTCTCCTCATTGAGCGAAATTGAACTCTGTCTCTGCGTGATTCCTTGCTTCTTGTCTTGTTTAATAAATGTCATCAGTGTTTGAACCTGACAACTGTCCACTTGTTGGTGACTTAATGTCAGCAACAAAAGGCCGTAGTTTGAACACCCCTGGTCTATAACACACTGTGGGAACCTTCCCAAGTATTGCCATTAAGGATCTTTGGCTTTGTGCGCTGGGAACACAGGAGGGTCTTCATTTAAGCGTTGGAAAAGTACGAGTCCCACTCAGTTTATTGTTGTCAACGTGGACCCGAAGAGGTAAATGAGCAAACTAAAAAGCAGGAGATCAGAGATCCACTGTGGGCACAGTTTGTGTTTCCCAAACAACAAAGCAGCCGTCCATCAGCAGCCAAGAGGCTAAACGTGATGCCGACGAGTCAAAGATGGAGTGGAACTAAAGACACAAAGAAGGCGAGCTGAAGAGAGGACCGGCGGAGGCGAGCTTGGCAAGGACCGGGTCCAAAGCTCTTTTCCAAGGGACAAATCCGGCAGGTCCTGAACAGGTGCTGCCAACAACTGAACCGCCTGACAGACGACAGTGAGGGGGAAATGAGCGTTTTTGTAAATGAGCACAAACAGACATTAAACGGTCCAAAGGAATCTTCTCCTACACCCTCGCAGCGTTTAAATGGGATAAGTTCTGGTCCCGGTCTGTGAGCCGTGAGGTCATGCGGGGGTCACGTGCTGATGGGAGGACGATTAGCCTAATGTGATTAGCGGCCAGACGAGCGGAGCCAGGTGGTGTTGTTGGCGTGACACAGGTGACGGTGGACACGCTAGTTGCTCGGGAGCAGGCAATAACAAATCAGCACAGATGTTGCTCGGAGAACCGAAGGACAGGTTTCACCACGGAGCAAATGAGGACGGCAGTCTCACCTTTTGACCTGGGCGTGGGTCCAGACCGAGGACGGCAGCTGGGATTCATGTTTCCCCCTGTAGAAGGAAAGCTGGGCTTTTTGGAATATGGAGGAGTCATTGTGCAGGCTAAGTCAACAACGTCTGTTCCAAGTCTTAGTCTCACGCAGAAAACCGTACAACACGCAACCTTCTTCCTAAAGTCCGTCTCAAAGTTCTCTTGCAATTTTTTTAAACATGCGGTTGCTTATTTGGGTTTGCTTTTCTGTCCCCGCAATAAAGCTAAGCAAGTGTTATGTGCGGGGGGGAGTATATTTACAGCTAGAATTCACCAAGTCAAGTGTTTCATATATATATATATATATATATATATATATATATATATATATATATATATATATATATATATATATAAAAAAATAATATTTAAAACAGAAGTAAAATACACGTTGAAAAAGCAAATACAAATTATTATAAGAACAATTTGTTAGATAAAAAGCAGTTAAAAAGTTAAAAACATAAAAAAAAAATACAAATAAAAACAGTTTAAAGTCTCATGCTGGGTTAAAAGCCAGTGAATAAAAATGAGTTTTAAGAAGGCTCTTAAAAGTAGCCAAAGAAGGGGCCCGTCTCACATGGAGAGGGAGATGGTTCCAGAATTTGGGACCCGCAATTGCTTCATGTTTTGTGCCTTCAAGGAGATTCGGCAACATTTCATGTTGTGTTCACTTATACAGTATGTGAGGATGTTCATTTACTTCTGCCGTAATTTACGTACCGTATTTTTCGGACTATTAATTAATTAATCCTTTCATTTTCTCAAAACTCGACAGTTATAACCCGGTTCGCCTAATGTACGGACTAATTTTGGTTGTGCTTACCGACCTCGAAACAATTATTTTTTTGGTACATGGTGAAATGAAAAGTGTGACCAGTAGATGGAAGTCACACATAAGAGATACGTGTAGAATGCAATATACCATACCATACCAACTTTATTTATAAAGCCCTTTAAAAACAAGCACAGTTGAAGAACAAGGGGCTGCACACCACAAAGAAATAGAGGCAAAGGACGGACTAAAAAAATAAAATTTAAAACAGAAATAAAAATACGCATTGAAAAAACAAATGTAAATTACCCTAAGAACAATTTGTTGGATAAAAAACAGTTTAAAAAGTTAAAATAAATATGATGGCAATCACACATAAGAGATACGTGTAGACTGCAATATGATGGCAGTCACACAGAAGAGATACGTGTAGACTGCGATATGATGGCAGTCACACATAAAAGATATGTATAGACTGCACTATGATGGCAGTCACACATAAGAGATACGTGTAGACTGCAATTTAATGGCAGTCACACATAAGAGATACGTGTAAACTGCAATATGATGGCAGTCACACATAAGACATACGTGTAGACTGCAATATGATGGCAGTCACACATAAGAGATACGTGTAGACTGCGATATGATGACAGTAACACATAAAAAATATGTATAGACTGCACTATGATGGCAGTCACACATAAGAGATACGTGTAGACTGCAATATGATGGCAGTCCCACATAAGAGATACATGTAGACTGCACTGTGATGGCAGTAACACATAAGAGATACGTGTAGACTGCAATATGATGTCAGTCACACATAAGAGATACGTGTCGACTGCAATATGATGGCAGTCACACATAAGAGATATGTATAGACTGCAATATGATGGCAGTCACACATAAGAGATACGTGTAGACTGCACTATGATGGCAGACACACATAAGAGATATGTGTAGACTGCGATATGATGGCAGTCACACATAAGAGATACGTGTAAACTGCAATATGATGGCAGTCACACATAAGAGATACGGGTAGACTGCAATTTAATGGCAGTCACACATAAGAGATATGTGTAGACTGCAATATGATGGCAGTCACACATAAGAGATACGTGTAGACTGCAATATGATGGCAGTCACACACAAGAGATACGTGTAGACTGCAATATGATGGCAGTCACACATAAGAGATACGTGTAGACTGCAATATGATGTCAGTCACACATAAGAGATATGTATAGACTGCACTATGATGGCAGTCACACATAAGAGATACGTGTAGACTGCAATATGACTCAAGTAAACAGCACCAACGTTTTATATGTTCCATTGAGAATATAGAACATTACACACGGCGCTCAAAAATCCATCAAAATGTTTTAGTAGGACTTTGGTAAGCTATGAAGCCACACCGCTTGATGGATTGTACTGTGCTTCAACATAGGAGTATTATTATGGTGTGTGTATAAGGTAAGACATTATCTGCCATTTTGTTTCGCAATATTATGCAAAAGCAACTTTTTCTACCTTCTGGTACCTGCTGATGTGTATTAGGGATCTGCATAAGTCCTGAAAAATTGGGGCCGTACGCCTTTTATAACACCGTAGTCGATAAGCTTCTTTTTCTCTATCTTCTTGTTATGTGACATTCATCCTCCACTGTTGCCATTTCTAATATAAAGTAGTGTAAAGTTCTTACTTATATCTGTCAGTAAACTCACCATGAAAGCGCTAAAACATACCGGTGTAGTGAGTCTACATTATTCACCCAAGGAACTTTAGTTATTAGAGTTCCGGCCGGACGTTTTTTTTCACGGGACACATTTCCGGCGTTTTTGTTGTTTCCGGATGAGGAGATGCTGCTCCGTTATTGATTGAAGTAAAGTCTGAATGTCATTAAAACAGTTAGCGCCATCTTTTGACACTTCCTCCACTCCCGTCCTTGCACGCTACACCGCTACAACAAGATAGGATAACGGGGGAGAAGACGCCGTCGATGGTGAGCCACGTAAATAAGACCGCCCACAAAACGGCACATCCTGAAGAGACTTTAAGAAAGTGACTTGAAGATGATGAGTAAAACATCATCTATGCAACATTTTGAGCAAAGAACCACCATTACATGTTATGTAGACCACAAGGAAGTCTTTTACATTTAGGAAAATGATAATCATAATATGACCCCTTTAATGTGCCTTTTCTATGAAAATAGACCTGTTTTATAATCCGGTGCGCCCTATGGTCTGGAAAATACGGTACTCAGGATGTGACAAAGTATTTCCAACAAGTTCTGGTTTTAGTCTACACTATATTGGGCGAAATGAGAGTAAAGGTGACTCTGTGGGTGTTATTTCATGTTATTTCAACAGTTTATATGCTCTAACTATTAAAATATATGACTTACTAATAATCTCTATCCGAGGAAATCCATTTATCGCGGTCATTTCCGAATTCCATTTAATTGCAAAATACGAGGGTGATTCTTTTCTACGCAAGTAGAGGAGGTTCGAACCACAGCCTAACTGGCAAATGTTTCCACCAGTCACCAATCAGCCAGGAACTGAATGCGTGCCCCCGCAGTCCAAACACATCCATGCAGTCCTGGTTGTGTCCCAGGTGTACCCTCGGTCTCTGAGGAAGGCCAGAGTGTCTCAGGTGAAGTCTTGTATCTTTTTCTTCCGACGACAAAAGAAGAAGTGCTTTTTGTGGCAGACAAAACGCTCGGGTTTCTTCACCCTCGAGCCGGTGCGGAGACGTGGGACGTGGTTCTGTTACCAGGCGAGGGCTGTGGGAATGACCCTGGTGGTTGGAGTTACAAGTGGACTCTTACGGAAGCTGTCAGTCGTTCCTTCCCGAAGCCTTCATTTTCATTACGGACCAAGACGAGGAAACCTTGAACTGTTTTGTTTTCCTTCCCACTCCGTCCACAAAGTCCCTCCTGTCAGAACACCTGGAAGACCTCAAGGTCCTGTGGGCCAAACCTGGAGCTTGGTCAGGGCCACCTCGTCTTTTGTCCCTCGGCATATGAGCCCCGCTCGTATTCCTCGCTCCGTAAGGGAATACCCCAACTACACGGGGTCCAGACCGTGGTCACCGTGATGTGTGTTCATCCAGCGACCCGGCTGAATGGCGCACCTGCGTCATTGATGTAGCCGTTCAACCGCGACCTTCCGCCTTGTAACTTAAAACCGATAAAACGTGGAAGCGTCCAAAGTCTACGTGTGCTGCGGTTTGATGCCGCCTGATTGGAAAGACATAACTTCCTACACCGGCGAACAATAGTTGCACTTCCAAGTCCAGAGTTCACACAGGAAGCGTACAATAGGAGGTTTGGCAGCTGGGAACATGTGAAGCCAGCTGTGAAGGACATTAGGCCGGGGCCACCGAGCGCCATGAGAACCACATTGTCCAGGAGACACAATCCGTCCCCTTTGGGAGGCGCGTTATTACTGCCTTTATTGTTATTGCTGCCTGTTTGCTAAAGCGACGGGCCTGCCAGGGGGGGAGTAATCCGGCCGTCAGCACTCCGGCTAATGACCTAATTGGCCTCTCCTCTCTCAGTCAAAACGCAGACCTCGGCCTCACGGAAACGCTAAGCCCCCGAGCTCTCCGTGAGGTCTTTGCAAAGTGGACTCGTCACCGCGCCGGCTCGCATTGTCGCCATTCCTTTCTCCGTCACGCACGTTTGCCACCGGCCGGGGTTTAACCTCGCGGGCTCAGAGCGGCTAATGTGTTGTCAGACAGAAGCCCGCTAACGAGGCGCGACTTAAAGGAGGGACGATGAAGGACTCGTCGCCGCTCAGCGTCCCGACGACTTGTCCAGTCAGCTTCTGCTCGGATTTATTCCACATACAAGTCATCAAATTTAGCAGCTGTCAGCAAATACTGTTAGCTTAGCTTGGATCGCTCCAGATATTAATATAAATATATATTAATATATATAGGATATAAATTCATTTATTTGATGTGCATATGCATGTGTTCATTAACACTTACAGTGTGTGAGTTATTCACAAAAGAGGCTTTATATATGTATATAATATTAAATGTAAACATTTTTGTACGCATATGTACGCATATACTGTATATACATATACATACATATATAAATATATACACACATATATACATACATACATATACATACATTTATGTATATATACATACATATATAAATATAAACACACATATATATACATATACATACATATATAAATATATACACACATATATACATATATACACATACATACATATATATACATGTATGTATATGTATATGTTATTATACTATTATTTTATCGTTATCATATTTATATTTTATTAAATACAAATACCGTTTTTTAATTCACAGTCATTTGTGGGGAAAAACTATACTTTTTTGTTATTATACTATTATTTTATCGTTATTATATTTATATTTTATTATATGCAAATACCGTTTTTTATTTTACAGTCATTTTGGGTACAAAAAAACGATACATTTTTTTTATTATGTTATTATTTTATCAGTATAATATTTAGATTTTATTATATACAAATACCGTTTTTTATTTTACGCCATTTGGGGCAAAAAAATTATAATTTTTTGTTATTATACTATTATTTTATCAGTATAATATTTATATTTTGTTATAAACAAATACCGTTTTTTACTTTACAGTCATTTGGGGCAAAAAAACCCTACTTTTTTTGTTATTATACTATTATTTTATTGTTATTATATTTATATTTTATTATACAAAAATACTGTTTTTTAATTTACAGTCATTTGGGGCAAAACAACTATACTTTTTTGTTATTATAGTATTATCTTATCGTTATTATATTTATATTTTATTAAATACAAATACCGTTTTTTATTTTACAGTCATTTGGGGCAAAAAAATACTTTTTTGTTATTATACTATTATTTTATCGTTACTATATTTATATTTTATTATATGCAAATACCGTTTTTTATTTTACAGTCATTTTGGGTACAAAAAATTTTTTTTTATTTTTATTATGCTATTATTTTATCAGTATAATATTTATATTTTATTATAAACAAATACTGTTTTTTAATTGAAAGTCATTTGGTGCAGAAAAACTATAATTTTTTGTTATTATACTATTATTTTATCGTTATTATATTTATATTTTATTATATGCAAATACCGTTTTTTATTTTACAGTCATTTGGGGCAAAAAAACTATACTTTTTTGTTATTATACTATTATTTTATCGTTATTATATTTATATTTTATTATATGCAAATATCGTTTTTTATTTTACAGTCATTTTGGGTACAAAAAAACGAAATTTTTTTTATTATGCTATTATTTTATCAGTATAATATTTATATTTTATTATAAACAAATACCGTTTTTTAATTACAAAGTCATTTGGGGCAGAAAAACTATAATTTTTTGGTATTATACTATTATTTTATAGTTATTATATTTATATTTTATCATATGCAAATACCGTTTTTTATTTTACAGTCATTTGGGGCAAAAAAACTATACTTTTTTGTTATTATACTATTATTTTATCGTTATTATATTTATATTTTATTATATGCAAATACCGTTTTTTATTTTACAGTCATTTTGGGTACAAAAAACGATTTATTTATTTATTTTGCTATTATTTTATCAGTATAATATTTATATTTTATTATAAACAAATACTGTTTTTTAATTGAAAGTCATTTGGGGCAAAAAAACTGTCATTTTTTGTTATTATACTATTATTTTATCGTTATTATATTTATATTTTATTATATGCAAATACCGTTTTTTATTTTACAGTCATTTGGGGCAAAAAAACCTAAACTTTATTGTTATTATACTATTATTTTATCGTTATAATATTTATATTTTATTATATATAAATATCATTGTTTTTATTTACAGTCATTTGGGGCAAAACAACTATAATTTTTTTGTTATTATACTATTATTTTATCGTTATTATATTTATATTTTATTATAAACAATACCGTTTTTTAATTTTCAGGCATTTGGGGCAAACAAATTAAATTTTTTGTTATTATACTAATATTTTATCAGTATAATATTTATATTTTATTATAAACAAATACCGTTTTTAATTTACAGTCATTTGGGGCAAAAAAAACCCCAATAATCTTTGGTTATTATACTAATATTTTATGGTTATTATACTTATATTTTATTATATACAAATCCAGAAAATTAGTATTAAATATAGATTATTAAAAGTTTGTCTAAATCCAACATATTTTTATTATAATCCCAATATTTTTTTTAAATTATATTATGTGCACACGTTTATTCATAATTAGGATAATTATTTCTGTTTCCAATTTAAATTATTTAATATTTAAATGTGTTGCAAATGATTTCAAACAAGAGCACAAGAGAATATTAATGTTTAAAAATAGCAAGTCATAAATCAGATGGTGACATTTCACTTTTATTTTGTTAATTTTTATAGTCAACTGCATTTCACATTTTGTTGCTCTTTTTTTCCAAAGTAAGTTCATGTAACATAACAAGAAAATAAATATGCCAATCATGAAGAGGTGAAAGTCATGTGGCGAGTGAGAAGCAGTAAGTTTCGATGAGGTTTGGACAGAAAGAAGAGTTGTGTGCATGAGTGGTGAGTCCAAATGAAAGCGTGCCCATCATGGCGGATCTGCCGCCTCAACACAATAATCCCATCAGTGGATCGGAGTCGTGTGCGTCTGACTGATGTTACTTCACATGATTTCTGCCCATTGAAGTTGGCAGCTTTCATTTTTGCTCTCGCAGCCTTTTCAAGCTGCTCCGTCGCAATGCGGCTTAACCTCGCCGCCGCCGCCACGAGACCCCCACACCTGCACGTCCCTCCTGGGAAGTGGAGTGGACCGTTTCTGGATGTTAATACTTTTCCTGCGTGGACACGGAGAATATTCGCAACCTTAAGTGTCCTTGGAAGCCATGTCAGCACATCACTGTTTGGACTGCCATCCATCCACCAATCAACACGCTGCGCTGTGGCAAGCTCCGCCCCTTTAGCTGCATTGAACAACTTTTGACCACATCCAAATAGCAAGGTGTTTAAACGTGTTGACGTGCATGTGCAGTACGTACAATACTTATTCCATATGCACAGTAATAGTCCATATGTCCGATATACTTATGCCATATGTGCAACATACTTATTCCATATGCAGAGTAACAGTCCATATGGCCGATATACTTATTGCATATGTACAACATACTTATTCCATATGCAGAGTAATAGTCCATATGTCCGATATACTTATTGCATATGTACAACATACTTGTTCCATATGCAGAGTAATAGTCCATATGGCCGATATACTTATTCCATATGTAAACATACTTACTCCATATGCAGAGTAATAGTCCATATGTCCGATATACTTATTCCATATATACAACATACTTATTCCGTATGCAGAGTAATAGTCCATACGTCAGATATACTTATTCCATATGTACAACATACTTATTCCATATGTACAACATACTTATTCCATATGCAGAGTAATAGTCCAAATGTCCGATATACTTATTGCATATATACAACATACCTATTCCATATGTACACCATACTTATTCTATATGCAGAGTAATAGTCCATATGTCCGACATACTTATTCTATATGTACAACATACTTATTCCATATGCAGAGTAATAGTCCATATGTCTGATATACTTATTCCATATGTACATCATACTTATTCAATATGCAGAGTAATAGTCCAAATGTACGATATACTTATTCAATATGTACAACATACTTATTCCATATGCAGGCTAATAGTCCATATGTCCGATATACTTATTGCATATGTACAACATACTTATTCCATATGCAGAGTAATGGTCCGTATGGCCGATATTCTTATTCCATATGTAAACATACTTATTCCATATGCAGAGTAATAGTCCATATGTCCGATATACTTATTCCATATATACAACATACTTATTCCATATGCAGAGTAACAGTCCATATGTCAGATATACTTATTCCATATGTACAACATACTTATTCCTTGTTCAGAGTAATAGTCCATATGTCCGGTATACTTATTCCATATGTACAACATACTTATTCAATATGCAGAGTAATAGTCCATACGTCAGATATACTTATTCCATATGTAAAACATACGTATTCCATATGTACAACATACTTATTCCATATGCAGAGTAATAGTCCAAATGTCCGATATACTTATTCCATATGTACAATATACTTATTCCATATGTACACCATACGTATTCTATATGCAGAGTAATAGTCCATATGTCCGATAAACTTATTCCATATGTACATCATACTTATTCTATATGCAGAGTAATAGTCCATATGTCCGATATACATATTCCATATGTACATCATACTTATTCCATATGCAGAGTAATAGTCGATATGTACGATATACTTATTCCATATGTACAACATACTTATTCCATATGCAGGGTAATAGTCCATATGGCCGATATACCTATTCCACATGTACAACATACATATTCCATATGCAGAGTAATAGTCCGTATGTCCGATATTCTTATTCCATATGTAAACATACTTATTCCATATGCAGAGTAATAGTCCATATGTCCGATATACTTATTCCATATGTACAACATACTTATTCCTTGTACAGAGTAATAGTCCATATGTACGATATACTTATTCCATATGTACAACATACTTATTCCATATGCAGAGTAATAGTCCATACGTCATATATATTTATTCCATATGTACAACATACTTATTCCATATGCAGAGTAATAGTCCATACATCAGATATACTTATTCCATATGTACAACATACTTATTCCATATGTACAACATACTTATTCCATATGTACACCATACTTATTCTATATGCAGAGTAATAGTCCATATGTCCGACATATTTATTCCATATGTACAACATACTTATTCCATATGCAGAGTAATATTCCATATGTCCGATATACTTATTCCATATGTACAGCAAACTTATTCCATATGCAGAGTAAGAGTCCATATGTCCGATATACTTATTCCATATGTAAAACATACTTATTCCATATGCAGAATTTATAGTCCATATGTCCGATATACTTATTCCATATGTACAGCATACTTATTCCATATGCAGAGTAATAGTCCATATGTCCGATATACTTATTGTATATGTACAACATACTTATTTCATATGCAGAGTAATAGTCCATATGTATGATATACTTATTCCATATGTACAACATACTTATTCCATACGCACAGTACCTACTCTATACGTACAATACCTATTCCATATGCAGAGGAATATTCCATATGTACAACATACTTATTCCATATGTACAACATACCTATTGCATATGCAGGGTAATAGTCCATATGTCCAATATACTTATTCCATATGTACAACATACTTATTCCATATGCAGAGTAATAGTCCATATGTCCGACATACTTATTCCATATGTAAAACATACCTATTCCATATGCGGAGTAATAGTCCATATGTCCGATATACTTATTCCATATGTACAACACATTTATTCCATATGCAGAGCAATAGTCCATAAGTCCGATATACTTATTCCATATGTACAGCATACTTATTCCATATGCAGAGTAATAGTCCATATGTCCGATATACTTATTGTTGATGTACAACATACTTATTTCATATGCAGAGTAATAGTCCGTATGTCCGATATACTTATTCTATATGTACAACATACTTATTCCATATGCAGAGTAATAGTCCAAATGTACGATATACTTATTCCATATGTACAACATACTTATTCCATACGCACGGTACCTATTCTATACGTACAATACTTATTCCATATGCAGAGTAATATTCCATATGTACAACATACTTATTCCATATGTACAACACACTTATTCCATACGCACAATACTTATTCTATACGTACAATACTTATTCCATACGTACAACACATTTATTCCATACGCACAGTACTTATTCTATACGTACAATACTTATTCCATATGCCCAACATTTTTTTTTTTATATGTACAACATACTTAGTCCATACACACAGTACCTATTCCATGTGTACAATACCTATTTCATACACATTGTACTAATTCCCTATACACACAGTACCTATTCCATATGTAAAGTACATATTCCATATGCACAGTACATATTCCCGATAAACATAGTATTCATTCTATACATAAATTACTTATTCCATTCGGAAAGTATATATTCCATATGCACAGTACTTATTCCCTATACACACAGTACCTATTCCATACATATATTACTTATTCCATACGTAAAGTACATATTCCATACACACAGTACTTATTCCCTATACACACAGTACTTATTCCATACATATATTACTTATTCCATATGTAAAGTACATATTCCATACACACAGTACTTATTCCCTGTACACACATTACTTATTCCCTATACACACAGTACTTATTCCATACTTATATTACTTATTCCATACATAAAGTACATATTCCGTACGCACAGTACTTATTCGCTATACACTGAGTACTTATTCCATACATACATTACGTATTCCACACAAAGTACATATCCCATACACACAGTACTTATTCCCTATACACAGTACTTATTCCATACATGTATTACTTATTCCCTACGTAAAGTACATATTCCATATGCACAGTACTTATTCCCTATACACACAGTACTTATTCCATACATGTATTACTTATTCCCTACGTAAAGTACATATTCCATATGCACAGTACTTATTCCCTAAACACACAGTACTTATTTCCTATTTACACAGTACTTATTCCCTATACACTGAGTACTTATTCCATACATATATTACTTATTCCATACGTAAAGTACATATTCCATATGCACAGTACTTATTCCCTATACGCACAGTACTTATTCCCTATACACTGAGTACTTATTCCATACACACAGTACTTATTCCCTATACACACAGTACTTATTCCCTGTACACACAGTATCTATTCCCTATACGCACAGTACTTATTCCCTATACACTGAGTACTTATTCCATACATATATTACTTATTCCATACGTAAAGTACATATTCCGTACTCACAGTACTTATTCCCTATGCACAGTACTTATTCCATACATATATTACTTATTCCATACGAAAAGTACATATTCCTTATGGACAGTACTTATTCCCCATACACAGTACTTATTCCATACATATATTACTTATTTCCTACGTAAAGTACTGTATACATTCCATATGCACAGTACTTATTCCCTATACACAGTACTTATTTTATACATATATATTAGTTATTCCCTACATAAAGTACATATTCCATATGCACAGTACTTATTCCCTATACGCACAGTACTTATTCCCTATACACTGAGTACTTATTCCATACACATATTACTTATTCCATACGTAAAGTACATATTCCGTACTCACAGTACTTATTCCCTATAAACACAGTACGTATTTCCTATACACACAGTACCTATTCCCTATATGCACAGTACTTATTCCCTATACACTGAGTATTTATTCCATACATATATTACTTATTCCATACGTAAAGTACATATTCCGTACTCACGGTACTTATTCCCTATACACAGTACTTATTCCATACACATATTACTTATTCCATACGTAAAGTACATATTCCTTATGGACAGTACTTATTCCCCATACACAGTACTTATTCCATACATGTATTACTTATTCCCTACGTAAAGTACATATTCCATATGCACAGTACTTATTCCCTATATACACACAGTACTTATTTCCTATTTGCACAGTACTTATTCCCTATTTGCATAGTACTTATTCCCTATACACTGAGTACTTATTCCATACATATATTACTTATTCCATATGCACAGTACTTATTCCCTATACGCACAGTACTTATTCCCTATACACTGAGTACCTATTCCATACATACAGTACTTATTCCCTAGACACACAGTACTTATTCCCTGTACACACAGTACCTATTCCCTATATGCACAGTACTTATTCCCTATACACTGAGTACTTATTCCATACACATATTACTTATTCCATACGTAAAGTACATATTCCGTACTCACAGTACTTATTCCCTATAAACACAGTACGTATTTCCTATACACACAGTACCTATTCCCTATATGCACAGTACTTATTCCCTATACACTGAGTATTTATTCCATACATATATTACTTATTCCATACGTAAAGTACATATTCCGTACTCACGGTACTTATTCCCTATACACAGTACTTATTCCATACACATATTACTTATTCCATACGTAAAGTACATATTCCTTATGGACAGTACTTATTCCCCATACACAGTACTTATTCCATACATGTATTACTTATTCCCTACGTAAAGTACATATTCCATATGCACAGTACTTATTCCCTATATACACACAGTACTTATTCCCTATTTGCACAGTACTTATTCCCTATTTGCATAGTACTTATTCCCTATACACTGAGTACTTATTCCATACATATATTACTTATTCCATATGCACAGTACTTATTCCCTATACGCACAGTACTTATTCCCTATACACTGAGTACCTATTCCATACATACAGTACTTATTCCCTAGACACACAGTACTTATTCCCTGTACACACAGTACCTATTCCCTATACGCACAGTACTTATTCCCTATACACTGAGTACTTATTCCATACATATAGTACTTATTCCATACGTAAAGTACATATTCCGTACTCACAGTACTTATTCCCTATACACAGTACTTATTCCATACATATATTACTTATTCCATACGTAAAGTACATATTCCTTATGGACAGTACTTATTCCCCATACACAGTACTTATTCCATACATATATTACTTATTTCCTACGTAAAGTACTGTATATATTCCATATGCACAGTACTTATTCCCTATACACAGTACTTATTTTATACATATATATTACTTATTCCCTACATAAAGTACATATTCCATATGCACAGTACTTATTCCCGATACACACAGTACTTATTCCCTATACGCACAGTACTTATTCCCTATACACTGAGTACCTATTCCATACATACAGTACTTATTCCCTAGACACACAGTACTTATTCCCTGTACACACAGTACCTATTCCCTATACGCACAGTACTTATTCCCTATACACTGAGTACTTATTCCATACATATAGTACTTATTCCATACGTAAAGTACATATTCCGTACTCACAGTACTTATTCCCTATACACAGTACTTATTCCATACATATATTACTTATTCCATACGTAAAGTACATATTCCTTATGGACAGTACTTATTCCCCATACACAGTACTTATTCCATACATATATTACTTATTTCCTACGTAAAGTACTGTATATATTCCATATGCACAGTACTCATTCCCTATACACAGTACTTATTTTATACATATATATTACTTATTCCCTACATAAAGTACATATTCCATATGCACAGTACTTATTCCCTATACGCACAGTACTTATTCCCTATACACTGAGTACTTATTCCATACACATATTACTTATTCCATACGTAAAGTACATATTCCGTACTCACAGTACTTATTCCCTATAAACACAGTACGTATTTCCTATACACACAGTACCTATTCCCTATACGCACAGTACGTATTCCCTATACACTGAGTACTTATTCCATACACATATTACTTATTCCATACATAAAGTACATATTCCGTACTCACAGTACTTATTCCCTATACACAGTACTTATTCCATACACATATTACTTATTCCATACGTTAAGTACATATTCCTTATGCACAGTACTTATTTCCTATACACACAGTACCTATTCCCTATACACTGAGTACTTATTCCATACATATATTACTTATTCCATACGTAAAGTACATATTCCATACTCACAGTACTTATTCCCTACACACAGTACTTATTCCATACATATATTACTTATTCCATACGTAAAGTACATATTCCTTATGGACAGTACTTATTCCCCATACACAGTATTTATTCAATACATATATTACTTATTCCCTTAATAAAGTACATATTCCTTATGCACAGTACTTATTTCCTATACACTGAGTACTTATTCCATACATATATTACTTATTCCATACGTAAAGTACATATTCCGTACTCACAGTACTTATTCCCTATACACAGTACGTATTCCATACATATATTACTTATTACCTACGTAAAGTACATATTCCATATACACAGTACTTATTCCATACATATATTACTTATTCTCTACATAAAGTACATATTCCATACACACAGTACTTATTCCCTATACACAGTACTTATTCCATACATATATTACTTATTCCATACGAAAAGTACATATTCCTTATGGACAGTACTTATTCCCCATACACAGTACTTATTCCATACATATATTACTTATTTCCTACGTAAAGTACTGTATACATTCCATATGCACAGTACTTATTCCCTATACACAGTACTTATTTTATACATATATATTAGTTATTCCCTACATAAAGTACATATTCCATATGCACAGTACTTATTCCCTATACGCACAGTACTTATTCCCTATACACTGAGTACTTATTCCATACACATATTACTTATTCCATACGTAAAGTACATATTCCGTACTCACAGTACTTATTCCCTATAAACACAGTACGTATTTCCTATACACACAGTACCTATTCCCTATATGCACAGTACTTATTCCCTATACACTGAGTATTTATTCCATACATATATTACTTATTCCATACGTAAAGTACATATTCCGTACTCACGGTACTTATTCCCTATACACAGTACTTATTCCATACACATATTACTTATTCCATACGTAAAGTACATATTCCTTATGGACAGTACTTATTCCCCATACACAGTACTTATTCCATACATGTATTACTTATTCCCTACGTAAAGTACATATTCCATATGCACAGTACTTATTCCCTATATACACACAGTACTTATTCCCTATTTGCACAGTACTTATTCCCTATTTGCATAGTACTTATTCCCTATACACTGAGTACTTATTCCATACATATATTACTTATTCCATATGCACAGTACTTATTCCCTATACGCACAGTACTTATTCCCTATACACTGAGTACCTATTCCATACATACAGTACTTATTCCCTAGACACACAGTACTTATTCCCTGTACACACAGTACCTATTCCCTATACGCACAGTACTTATTCCCTATACACTGAGTACTTATTCCATACATATAGTACTTATTCCATACGTAAAGTACATATTCCGTACTCACAGTACTTATTCCCTATACACAGTACTTATTCCATACATATATTACTTATTCCATACGTAAAGTACATATTCCTTATGGACAGTACTTATTCCCCATACACAGTACTTATTCCATACATATATTACTTATTTCCTACGTAAAGTACTGTATATATTCCATATGCACAGTACTTATTCCCTATACACAGTACTTATTTTATACATATATATTACTTATTCCCTACATAAAGTACATATTCCATATGCACAGTACTTATTCCCGATACACACAGTACTTATTCCCTATACGCACAGTACTTATTCCCTATACACTGAGTACCTATTCCATACATACAGTACTTATTCCCTAGACACACAGTACTTATTCCCTGTACACACAGTACCTATTCCCTATACGCACAGTACTTATTCCCTATACACTGAGTACTTATTCCATACATATAGTACTTATTCCATACGTAAAGTACATATTCCGTACTCACAGTACTTATTCCCTATACACAGTACTTATTCCATACATATATTACTTATTCCATACGTAAAGTACATATTCCTTATGGACAGTACTTATTCCCCATACACAGTACTTATTCCATACATATATTACTTATTTCCTACGTAAAGTACTGTATATATTCCATATGCACAGTACTCATTCCCTATACACAGTACTTATTTTATACATATATATTACTTATTCCCTACATAAAGTACATATTCCATATGCACAGTACTTATTCCCTATACGCACAGTACTTATTCCCTATACACTGAGTACTTATTCCATACACATATTACTTATTCCATACGTAAAGTACATATTCCGTACTCACAGTACTTATTCCCTATAAACACAGTACGTATTTCCTATACACACAGTACCTATTCCCTATACGCACAGTACGTATTCCCTATACACTGAGTACTTATTCCATACACATATTACTTATTCCATACATAAAGTACATATTCCGTACTCACAGTACTTATTCCCTATACACAGTACTTATTCCATACACATATTACTTATTCCATACGTTAAGTACATATTCCTTATGCACAGTACTTATTTCCTATACACACAGTACCTATTCCCTATACACTGAGTACTTATTCCATACATATATTACTTATTCCATACGTAAAGTACATATTCCATACTCACAGTACTTATTCCCTACACACAGTACTTATTCCATACATATATTACTTATTCCATACGTAAAGTACATATTCCTTATGGACAGTACTTATTCCCCATACACAGTATTTATTCAATACATATATTACTTATTCCCTTAATAAAGTACATATTCCTTATGCACAGTACTTATTTCCTATACACTGAGTACTTATTCCATACATATATTACTTATTCCATACGTAAAGTACATATTCCGTACTCACAGTACTTATTCCCTATACACAGTACGTATTCCATACATATATTACTTATTACCTACGTAAAGTACATATTCCATATACACAGTACTTATTCCATACATATATTACTTATTCTCTACAAAAAGTACATATTCCATACACACAGTACTTATTCCCTATACACAGTACTTATTCCATACATATATTACTTATTCCATACGTAAAGTACATATTCCTTATGCACAGTACTTATTCCCTGTACACACAGTACTTATTCCACATTTCCTAAATGTCAATCAATCCATCTTGGTGGTGACTGGGAGCAGCGCTTGGTGCGTCCAGCTGGGCGTGCGACACCTAAACTTGGCCTGAGCCCAGGGGTCAGGGGTCGGGGGTCGGAGGTGGCAGGTCGCGGAGGTGAGGCGGTCTGGCGCTCATGTGTTAGTGTAACTGAAGCTGTCAGGCGGTCCAGAGGTCGCCTCCCCAAAGCACGCCGGCTGTCTCCTTTAATAGACTAAACACTCTGAAGCCACACCACCAGGAGCCGCGGGATTGACTTCATAATTGCCACACCCCCCCAACACCCACACCCCCACCTTCCCTGGCAATTTTCTACCGCTTAATGGACACGGACAATAACATGAGAGGCCTGCGCTTTGACGAGCGGCTTAAAAATGATTAGAAAAACGTCACTTCATGAAAAAGTTTCGTCTTGGCGGTAATGAGACGTGCGCGGCGAGCCTGATGACTACACACCGGCGCTACAAGCAAATACTGTAAAAAACATTACTCCAATAATACCGGAGAACTAACTTAGGAACAAGACATTCTGGTCAAATCCTGCTAATTGTAACTTACACAACAAGAGTAGTTTCCGACAATTTTGCTGGCATGTGCGGTAACTTCAGTTCGTACTGTGAGGGTGAGATATTTTGAAGTGTTCTTTTTTTTAATCCATAGTCATGTTTAGTTTTTTCCCATGTAGTGTGTTTTTGTCAGAATAATTCTATCTAAGTTATCACAAAACTTTATGTTTCCATGAGTTCCTGGCGAGAAGACAAAAGCTGTCTTTGATCCTACCAAGAAGAAGGCTTGTAAAACTCCACTATGTATGATGTTAAGCAACATGAAGGTGTTCTGTTTCTTTGATGTATTGTGATCCACAGAAAGATTTTGTCTTGACCCGAGAACTACAAAGCGGAGAGGAAGCAGGACCAGACTCCCCTCCAGGCGACCTTTTCTTTGAACTGTTCTGTAACCAAAGGCGATATCTGTTTATGACCCCCGTCCCTTAGAAACAGCTGTTGCCATGTAATCAGGGAAAGCCCAAATAAAAGAGGAGGCGTACAATCTTTCGTCAGAGCTCGATGAGACTGTGCAAAGAGTACAGCCCAGACGTTTCTCCTCAATTGAGCCAAATTTAATTCTGTCTCTGTTTGATTCCTTGCTTCTTGTCTTGTTTAATAGATGTCATCAGTGTTTGAACCTGACAGTTTTGCTTTTATCTTATGTCAACTCTTTGTTTTGTCTTAAGGGCTCCTGTTTGTCAGCTGTTTTGGCCAGTTCCTTATCTGGTTTGAAGAAGCAGCTGCGCTCCGTTCTGGGTGAGAGGGGCTGTTTTCGCCCTACTGACTGACTATTTTTGTTTGATTGACCAGTGTGTTTTATTCCCTGAGAGGACGACTGGTCACGCGCAACAGTACCTAGGGCGGTACCGCAGCTTACCGGTTTTTCGGGGATACAAGCTTTGTCTCGGCGAATTGTTATGCTTTAGGTTGTGAGCAAAAATTCAGATTATGAGAGATAACTCATCAAAAAAACATCACCGAGCTTGTCGCTCGCTAACTTAGCGAAGCAGAAAGAGTCAAGGACGTTAAAATCGTATCTAAGTGGTGGTCATTTATCCATGAAAATATGGAGAAGCTGCTTATGGCAACTGGATGGAAATACCATAGAAGTCCACTCTTCACGGTAAATGCTGTATATTATTATTACATCACTTCATAAAACTACTGTAGTTTGTACTATATTCTATAGTATTGTTTTCACACTATGGCCCGTTTCCACCAAAAGCTCAGGAACTTTAGGTTCCTGGAGACTCTGGTTCGTAGATCAATAGGTTCCTGTAGAAGTGTGTGGTTTGTGTTTGAAATATTGCATCTTAACACCATCTCAATTTTTGGTGATATTTAGAAAAAACAAAAAAACAAACAAAAAAAAAACTTTAAAAAAAATAATAAAAAAAAAATAAAAAAAAAATATATATATATATATATATATATATATATATATATATATATATATATATATATATATTGGGCCTAAATTAAGCATTTTCAAGCATAAAAAGGCTAAATAAACTAAACATGTCAATACTACAGTAGTAATATTGGCCACTAGAGGGGACAAAACCAATCAGAGTGCCACTGATTAGCTTAGCCTCTGGCAGGATTACTATATTGGTTTAAAAGTGGTGACTCAAAGGTGTTTTTTCACTTCTAGAAGGTCCTCATTTTGTTAAAAACTTATTCAGAAGGCCGTAAACAGGTTTTAAATTTTTTTTTTTTAATGATTCCTAAAACGCGGGAATTCATTTATGATTAACGTTAATTCCGGACTATAAACCGCTACTCCCCCCCCCCCCTACGCTTTGAACCCTGCGGTTTATAAAACCTTTTTTTTCCCACGCAAAACAACCCTAATATTTTGTGTCTAATAGTTGTTGTCAAACACGACCAGAGAGACTTTGGTGTGTCGTGCTACGGCGACATTTTTTCTTTTTGGGGACGAGTTCACTCATTATAATAATAATAATTTTGTAGGCACACATCTAAGAGTCATATATTTTGCTAATTAACAAATGCTAACTGTTAGATAGCTAAAGTTTGCATGCTAGCATTAACTATGTAATCAGAAGGTATACTTCAGAGTTATTTATTGTGGTACTTGACACATGCTAACTGTTAGCATGTTATCTTTTTTAGCTAATTTTGTAGGTACACACCTAATGTGTCATATGTGTTGCTACTTGATACATGCTAAATGTTAGCATGCTAACACGATTAATAGTTATTTTTACTAATTTTGCAGGTACACACCAAAAGAGTCGTATATCCTGCTACTTGACACATGCTAACTGTTAGCATGCTAAAGTTAGCATGCTAACATTAGCTAATTATGCAGGCACGTATTTCAGAGTCATTTATTTCAGTATTTGACAAATGCTAACTGTTAGTATGCTATCTTTTTTTTTAGCAAATTTTGTAGACACACACCTAAGAGTCATATATTTTGCTAACTAACAAATGCTAACTGTTAGATAGCTAAAGTTAACATGCTAACATTAACTATGTAATCAGAAGGTATACTTCAGAGTTGTTTATTGTGGTACTTGACAAATGCTAACTGTTAGCATGTTATCTTCTTTAGCTAATTTTGTAAGCACACACCTAATGTGTCATATGTGTTGCTACTTGACACATGCTAACTGTTAGCATGCTAACACTATTATTAGTTATTTGAACTAATTTTGTAGGTACACACCAAAAGAGTCGTACATCCTGCTACTTGACACGCGCTAACTGTTAGCATGCTAAAGTTAGCATGCTAACATTAGCTAATTATGCAGGCACATATTTCAGAGTCATTTATTTCAGTATTTGACAAATGCTAACTGTTAGCATGCTATCTTTTTTTTAGCTAATTTTGTAGGCACACAACCTAAGAGTCATATATTTTGCTAACTAACAAATGCTAACTGTTAGATAGCTGAAGTTTGCATGCTAGCATTAACTATGTAATCAGAAGGTATACTTCAGAGTTGTTTATTGTGGTACTTGACAAATGCTAACTGTTAGCATGCTATCTTTTTTAGCTAATTTTGTAGGTACACACCTAATGTGTCATATGTGTTGCTACTTGACACATGCTAACTGTTAGCATGCTAACACTATTATTAGTTATTTGAACTAATTTTGTAGGTACACACCAAAAGAGTCGTATATCCTGCTACTTGACACATGCTAACTGTTAGCATGCTAATGTTAGCATGCTAACATTAGCATGCTAACAGTTTACATGCTAACATTAACTATGTAATCAGAGGGTATACTTCAGAGTTGTTTATTGTGGTACTTGACAAATGCTAACTGTTAGCATGTTATCTTTTTTAGCTAATTTTGTAGGTACACACCTAATGTGTCATATGTGTTGCTACTTGACACATGCTAACTGTTAGCATGTTAACACTGTTATTAGTTATTTGAACACATTTTGTAGGTACACACCAAAAGAGTCGTATATCCTGCTACTTGACACACGCTAACTGTTAGTATGCTAAAGTTAGCATGCTAACATTAGCTAATTATGCAGGCACATATTTCAGAGTCATTTATTTCAGTATTTGACAAATGCTAACTGTTAGCATGCTATCTTTTTTTTAGCTAATTTTGTAGGCACACACCTAAGAGTAACATATTTTGCTTTGAACTCCTCGCAAAACGGCCCTAATGTTTTGTGTCTAATAGTTGTCATCAAACACGACCAGAGAGACTTAAATGGTGTGTCGTGCTACGGCGCCATTTTTTTTTTTTTTGGACGGGTTCACTCATTGCGGGGCGGGGGTACTTCCCGATTTTAGCCTGTTCAGGATTATTTCCCCCACCACAGTATACATTCTGTAGTGTACAGGACACATGGCTCAAAGAAGATTGATTGACAATGGTCTACAGTTCGTTTAACCAGGTCAGTGGCCTAGTGGTTAGAGGGTTTGCCGTGAGATCGGAAGGTTGTGAGTTCAAACCCCCGTCCGAGTCATACCAAAGACTATAAAAATGGGAGCCATTACCTGCCTGCTTGGCACTCAGTATCAAGGGTGGGAATTGGGGGTTAAATCACCAAAAATTATTCCCGGGCGCGGCCAGCGCTGCTCATTGGTACTTTAACTTTAACTTAAGATATATCTGCGGCTTATAGTCCAGTGCGGCTAATATATGGAAATATATTTTTTCCCCTCTGAAATGTAGTGATTACGGCTTATATACCGGAAATACTTGATGAGGAAGGTACCAGAAGGGGGTGGGGGGGTATTGCTGGCCCACTGCGCTGTTGAACTTGGCCTTGCCGTCACTTTGAGGTAACCCAAAACCCGGCACAGACCTCGGGACGGGGCGGGGGTCGGGTCGGCGGGGCGGTTAGGCTGATGGGCCCCGCTGGGACGGCGAGTGCATTTCAAGCCCATCAGTGTCAGTTAGTTGGCTAAGTGGTGACATAATCACCATCGCCATGGACGCTCCTCTGGGACCGCCCCCTTGCACGTCTTGTCCTTCTGTCGTGGTGGGTGAGTGTGGGGCCGGGGTGTGGGGGGGTGTTTGGATGCACTCAAAAGTTCCTTTTGTGTCCATAAGTACGCACAATCTGCTCAGTGTCGCCTCCTGAGGAGCAAAGTGATACCACGTGACTTTTTATTATTATTATTATTATTATTATTATTATTATTATTTTCATCAATCAATCAATCAATCAATGTTTATTTATATAGCCCTAAATCACAAGTGTCTCAAAGGGCTGCACAAGCCACAACGACATCCTCGGTACAAAGCCCACATAAGGGCAAGGAAAAACTCACCCCAGTGGGACGTCGATGTGAATGACTATGAGAAACCTTGGAGAGGACCGCATATGTGGGTAACCCCCCCCTTCTAGGGGAGACCGAAAGCAATGGATGTCGAGTGAATTTTAACTCCAGCTGTTACCGGGTGGAATAGGACCCGCTCACCTCGATTGCACTTTTAGTGATTCAAGCGCGTGCCATTCCAAGTAAAATGACTCTAAGGTGTATGGCTGGGAAATTTGAGAAAAAAAGACTCAAATAAGCTAAAAAAAAGTTTAATGTTAGCATGCTAACGTTAGCATGCTAACAGTTAACAAGTGTCACAGTTCAAGTTATATGACTGGAGTAAACGGTTGCAAATGTAGCTCAAAAAGTTATCACGCTAATGTTAGCATGCTAGCAGGCTAACTTTAGCATGCTAGCAGTTAGCATGTCTCACATATCAAGTAATATGGCTGTAAGGCGTATGGCTGCGGAATTAGAGAAAAAGGTGTAAAATTATATGAAAAAGTTAGCATGCTTAAGTTAGCTTGCTAGCATGCTAACAGTTAACAAGTGTCACATACCAAGTTACATGACTCTGGGGTAAACGGTTGAAAAACTAGCTTAAAAAGTTAGCGTGCTAACAGTTAGCTTGTGTCCCATACCAAGTTATTTGACTCAAAGGCGTATGGCTGGGGTATTAGAGAAAAAAAGTCTCAAATAAGCTAAAAAAAAATTAGCATTTTAATGTTGGCATGCTAACAGTTAACAAGTGTCACATACCAAGTTACATGACTCTGGGGTAAATGGTTGGAAAAACTAGCTCAAAAGGGTAGCATGCTAGCAAACTAACGTTAGTGTGCTAACGTTAGTATGCTAACAGTTAGCTTGTGTCACATGCCAAATTATATGACTCTAAGGTGTATGGCTGGGGATTTAGATTGAAGTTAGCTTGCTATCGTTTGCATGCTAACGGTTAACAAGTGTCACATACCAAGTTATATGACTCTTGGGGTAAACGGTTGAAAAACTAGCTTAAAAAGTTAGCATGCTAATGTTAGCATGCCAACAGTTAGCTTGTGTGACGTACCAGGTTATTTGATTCGAAGGCGTATGGCTGGGGAATTAGAGAAAAAAAGTCTCAAATAAGCTAAAAAAAATTAGCATTTTAATGTTAGCATGCTAGCAGTTAACAAGTGTCACATACCAAGTTATATGACTGGAGTAAACGGTTGCAAAGTTAGCTCAAAAAGTTATCATGCTAATGTTAGCATGCTAACAGTTAGCTTGTGTCACATTCCAAGTTATATGACTCTAAGGCATGGGTGTCAAACTCTGGCCCGCGGGCCACATTTGGCCCGCCGTGTAATTCCACTTGGCCCTTGAGGCGATATCAAATTAACACTAGAGCTGGCCCGCCGATTATATACAGCGGCGGTGCCGCGGTAACACCACTTTCACCGCTAATTCTCATACATACCAAACCTCCCGGGAGACTCCCAAATTTCAGTGCCCCTCCCGAAAAACATCACGTCCGCTTTTCACCCAGTCCAACGAATGCTGGCCCAGTCACATAATATGTGCGGCTTCTGCACGCACAGACACGTGAATGCAACGCATACTTGACCAACAGCGATACAGGCTACACTGAGGGTACCCTTATAAATAACTTTAACACTGTTAGAAATATACGCCACACTGTGAACCCACACCAAACAAGAATGACAAACACATTTCGGGAGAACATCCGCACTGTAACACAACATAAACACAACAAAACAAATACCCAGAATCCCATGCAGCCCTAACTCTTCCGGGCTACCCTTTAAGGCACGCCCCCAAGACTGTGGTCCAGTTGGACTACAAGATATAATGACTGATGAACAACTTCGTTCGATAATGAAGGTTGCCTCAGCTCAAAGCCTGAGCCCCGACATTAATGAACTAGCATCCAAGAAAAGATGGCAGGTATCTGTCTTGGGCACATCAGATTAGATCAGTGTGTTGCAAACTGAGCAGTTTAAAGTCCTGAATGGTTGCTTTATTCATTGTTGTGTTATTTTCTAATTTATTAGCCTGTGGAAAAAGTTAATGTTGATATTTACCTCAGAAGGCTGCAAATAGAAAAGAGGCATTCAATTTTTATTTAAATTGCATTTGATATGCCATTGATATTTTTTAATTATTATTATTATTATTTGAATCTGGATTTTGCATGTCACTATAAAGTTATATAAGCCTTGCTTGTTCAATATTTAATGCAAAACTTGTTTGGGTCCCTATTAAAAGGTTCATTTGTTCAACCTTGGCGTTTTAAATTTTGGCCCACTCTGTATTTGAGTTTGACACCCCTGCTCTAAGGTGTATGGCTGGGGAATAAGTGAAAAAAGTCTCGAATAAGCTAAAAAAGTTAGCACTTTAATGTTAGCATGCTAACGTTAGCCTGCTAACAGTTAACAAGTGTCACATACCAAGTTATACGGCTGGAGTAAACGGTTGCAAATTTAGCTCAAAAAAGTTATCACGCTAATGTTAGCAAGCTAGCAGGCTAACGTTAGCATGCTAACAGTTAACAAGTGTCACATACCAAGTTATATGACTCTGGGGTAAACGGTTAAAAAACTAGCTCAAAAAGTTAGCATGCTCATGTTACCAGGTTATTTGACTCGAAGGCGTATGGCTGGGGAAATAGAGAAAAAAGTTTTAAATAAGCTAAACAAGTTAGCATTTTAATGTTAGCATGCGAACAGTTAACAAGTGTCACATACCAAGTTATACGACTGGAGTAAACGGTTGCAAATTTAGCTCAAAAAGTTATCACGCTAATGTTAGCATGCTAGCAGGCTAACGTTAGCATGCTAACAGTTAGCTTGTGTCACATTCCAAGTTATTTGACTCTAAAAAATGTATGGCTGGTGAATTAGAGAAACAAGTTGAAAAGCTAAAAAAGTTAGCATGCTAACATTAGCATGCTAACAATTAACAAGTGTCACATACCAAGTTATACGACTGGAGTAAACGGTTGCAAAGTTAGCTCAAAAAGTTATCACGTTAATGTTAGCATGCTAGTAGGCTAACATTAGCATGCAAATAGTTATCTTGTGTCACATACCAAGTTATTTGACTCCAAGGTGTATGGCTGTGGAATTAGAGAAACAAGTCTCAAATAAGCTAAAAAAAAAAGTTAGCACTTTAATGTTAGCATGCTAACAGTTAACAAGTGTCACATACCAAGTTATATGACTAGAGTAAACGGTTGCAAATTTAGCTCAAAAAGTTATCACGGTAACGTTAGCATGCTAGTTGGTTAACGTTAGCATGCTAACAGTTAGCTTGTGTCACATTCCAAGTTATTTGACTCTAAAAAGTGTATGGCTGGTGAATTAGAGAAACAAGTTGAAAAGCTAAAAAAGTTAGCATGCTAACATTAGCATGCTAACAGTTAACAAGTGTCACATACCAAGTAATATGACTGGAGTAAACGGTTGCAAAGTTAGCTCAAAAAAGTTATCACGCTAATGTTAGCATGCTAGCAGGCTAACGTTAGCATGCTCGCAGTAAACAAGTGTCACACACCAAGTTATTTGACTCTGGGGTAAACGGTTGAAAGACTTTCTCAAAAAGTTAGCACGCTAATGTTAGCGTGCCAACAATTAGCTTGTGTCACATACGGTTAAAAAACTAGCTCAAAAAGTTAGCATGCTCATGTTACCAGGTTATTTGACTCGAAGGCGTATGGCTGGGGAAATAGAGAAAAAAGTCTCAAATAAGCTAAAAAAGTTAGCATTTTAATGTTAGCATTTTAATGTTAGCATGCTAACATTAGCATGTGTCACATACCAAGTTATGTGACTGGAGTAAACGGTTGCAAATTTAGCTCACAAAAGTTATCACGTTAATGTTAAGCATGCTAGCAGGCTAACGTTAGCATGCTAACAGTTAACAAGTGTCACATACCAAGTTATATGACTCTGGGGTAAACGGTTAAAAAACTAGCTCAAAAAGTTAGCATGCTCATGTTACCAGGTTATTTGACTCGAAGGCGTATGGCTGGGGAAATAGAGAAAAAAGTCTCAAATACGCTAAAATTTTTTTAATGTTAGCATGCTAACATTAGCATGCTAACAGTTAACAAGTGTCACATACCAAGTTATATGACTCCGGGGTCAACTTGAAAGGTAAGGTCTAAAGTGGTACCACGGGACTTTTTGTTGGTCGTTTTTTCTTTTTTTTTTGACTCCAACTGTTACCGGGCGGAATACGACCCCCTCACCTCGATCCCAGAAGTCCTCCTAATGAGCAAGAAGACAAAAGAAGCTTATCAAGAGCGGCCGGCCAATTAAGATAGTGGACAACACCACCCCGCCATCAAAGGCCGGAGCAGAATGAAAGCGGTGTGGTTTAGAAGTGGTTTGACCGAGCACTAGATGGCACTAATCACACCCTGATGCTCTTCCTCACATATGCAAATATGAGCAGTAAATATGCTCACTTTATAATTACTCTTATCATTTTTATGTTCAACTCCTGTGCAAGCACCTTCCATCTCTTTAATGCGCCGACTCAATTGTTTGTTTTTTAATGACAACATTAACGTTCATCATTTCACTTGCTGGGTGGGCAAAAGGAAAACAATCGCATGGCCTTTAAATCTAAAACTATTCATTAGTTAACTTCTTAGCTGGAACTCCGGTAAAACAATAATAATAATAATAATAATAATATGAAGGTTATCTTATTAAACATTTGATTAGGAACACGTATGGAAACAACAACAATACACATTTTGCGTATAGTTGGAGTTATTAAAGTCACATTTAACTTTTATCCACAAAACTGAAAAAGTGGCTGAAAATGAGAAGTATGAGTACTAGAACTGGGTGTAGTACGCACACATGGGGCCTATTGTTTTTTAAAATACTTTTTAAGTCTTATGTACAAACCCCGTTTCCATATGAGTTGGGAAATTGTGTTAGATGTAAATATAAACGGAATACAATGATTTGCAAATCATTTTCAACCCATATTCAGTTGAATATGCTACAAAGACAACAAATTTGATGTTCAAACTCATAAACATTTTTGTTTTTTTGCAAATAATCATTAACTTTAGAATTTGATGCCAGCAACACGTGACAAAGAAGTTGGGAAAGGTGGCAATAAATACTGATAAAGTTGAGGAATGCTCATCAAACACTTATTTGGAACATCCCACAGGTGTGCAGGCTAATTGGGAACAGGTGGGTGCCATGATTGGGTATAAAAACAGCTTCCCAAAAAAATGCTCAGTCTTTCACAAGAAAGGATGGGGCGAGGTACACCCCTTTGTCCACAACTGCGTGAGCAAATAGTCAAACAGTTTAAGAACAGCGTTTCTCAAGGTGCAATTGCAAGAAATTTAGGGATTTTAACAGCTACGGTCCATAATATCATCAAAAGGTTCAGAGAATCTGGAGAAATCACTCCACGTAAGCGGCATTGCCGGAAACCGACATTGAATGACCGTGACCTTCGATCCCTCAGGCGCACTGTATCAAAAACCGACATCAATCTCTAAAGGATATCACCACATGGGCTCAGGAACACTTCAGAAAACCACTGTCACTAAATACAGTTGGTCGCTACATCTGTAAGTGCAAGTTAAAGCTCTACTATGCAAAGCGAAAGCCATTTATCAACAACACCCAGAAACGCCGCCGGCTTCTCTGGGCCCGAGATCATCTAAGATGGACTGATGCAAAGTGGAAAAGTGTTCTGTGGTCTGACGAGTCCACATTTCAAATTGTTTTTGGAAATATTCGACACCGTGTCATTTGGACCAAAGGGGAAGCGAACCATCCAGACTGTTATCGACACACAGTTCAAAAGCCAGCATCTGTGATGGTATGGGGGTGCATTAGTGCCCAAGACATGGGTAACTTACACATCTGTGAAGGCACCATTAATGCTGAAAGGTACATACAGGTTTTGGAACAACATATGCTGCCGTCTTTTTCATGGACGCCCCTGCTTATTTCAGCAAGACAATGCCAAGCCACATTCATCACGTGTTACAACAGAGTTGCTTCGTAAAAAAAAGAGTGCGGGTACTTTCCTAGTCCGCCTGCAGTCCAGACCTGTCTCCCATCAAAAATGTGTGGCGCATTATGAAGCGTAAAATACGACAGCGGAGACCCCGGACTGTTGAAAGACTGAAGCTCTACATAAAACAAGAATGGGAAAGAATTCCACTTTCAAAGCTTCAACAATTAGTTTCCTCAGTTCCCAATCGTTTATTGAGTGTTGTTAAAAGGAAAGGCCATGTAACACAGTGGTGAACATGCCCTTTCCCAACTACTTTGGCACGTGTTGCAGCCATGAAATTCTAAGTTAATTATTATTTGCAAAAAAAAAAAAAAGTTTATGAGTTTGAACATCAAATATGTTGTCTTTGTAGCATATTCAACTGAATATGGGTTGAAAAGGATTTGCAAATCATTGTATTCCGTTTATATTTACATCTAGCACAATTTCCCAACTCATATGGAAACGGGGTTTGTACTTTGACGTGGGTTACCTATAGGTAGCAATGTTTCATTGTACCGTATTTTTCGGACTATAAGTGGCAGTTTTTTTCATAGTTTTGCCAGGGGTGCGACTTATACTCAGGAGCGACTTATGTGTGAAATTATTACTGTATTTTTCGGACTATGAGTCGCAGTTTTTTTCATATTTTGGCCGGGGGTGCGACTTATACTCAGGAGCGACTTATGTGTGAAATTATTACCGTATTTTTTGGACTATAAGTTGCAGTTTTTTTCATAGTTTGGCCGGGGGTGCGACTTATACTCAGGAGCGACTTATGTGTGAAATATTTACCATATGTTTCGGACTATAAGTCACAGTTTCTTTCATAGTTTGACAAGGGGTGCGACTTATACTCGGGAGAGACTTATGTGTGAAATTATTTCCGTATTTTTCGGACTATAATCGCAGTTTTTGTCATAGTTTGGCCGGGGGTGCGACTTATACTCAGGAGCGACTTATGTGTGAAATTATTACCGTATTTTTCGGACTATAAGTCGCAGTTTTTTTCATAGTTTGGCCGGGGGTGAGACTTATACTCAGGAGCGACTTATGTGTGAAATATTTACCATATTTTTCGGACTATAAGTCACAGTTTCTTTCATAGTTTGACAAGGGGTGCGACTTATACTCGGGAGAGACTTATGTGTGAAATTATTTCCGTATTTTTCGGACTATAAGTCGCAGTTTTTGTCATAGTTTGGCCGGGGGTGCGACTTATACTCAGGAGCGACTTATGTGTGAAATTATTACCGTATTTTTCGGACTATAAGTCGCAGTTTTTTTCATAGTTTGGCCGGGGGTGAGACTTATACTCAGGAGCGACTTATGTGTGAAATATTTACCATATTTTTCGGACTATAAGTCACAGTTTTTTTCATAGTTTGACCAGGGGTGAGACTTATACTCAGTAGCGACTTATGTGTGAAATTATTACCGTATTTTTCGGACTATAAGTCGCAGAATGGTTTTTATGCCTTTTTTAAAAGCATCCACAGTCTGTGGTGCCCTCAGGTGGTCAGGGAGAGCATTCCACAGACTGGGAGCGGCGGAGCAGAAATTGTTCGTAACTTTGTCCTCGTAGGCTGGAGGAGGTTACACTTCTGTGTAACCAGACACTATTATTAATGCAATCGTATTATTAATGGAAAGTGTGGAAAATCTAATTACATAAAATTCTGAATCATATACTTTGGTACTTGACACATATTGTTAGCAAGAAAATATTAGCCAGCTGGATTTTTTTTAAACAAATTTTGCATGTCTACATCTCAGAGTCGTATATTCTAGTATTTGACACATGCTATCTGTTAGCATGCTAACACGATTATTAGTTATTTGAACTAATTTTGCAGGTACACACCAAAGAGTCGTATATCCTGCTACTTGACACACGCTAACTGTTCGTATGCTAAAATTAACATGATAACATTAGCTAATTAAGCAGGCACATATTTCAGAGTCATTTATTTCAGTATTTGACAAATGCTAACTGTTAGCATGCTATCTTTTTTAGCTAATTTTGTAGACACACACCTAAGAGTCATATATTTTCCTAATTAACAAATGCTAACTGTTAGATAGCTAAAGTTAACATGCTAACATTAACTATGTATTCAGAGGGTATACTTCAGAGTTATTTATTGTGGTACTTGACACATGTTATCTTTTTTAGCAAATTTTGTAGGTACACACCTAATGTGTCATATGTGTTGCTACTTGACACATGCTAACTGTTAGCATGCTAACACGATTATTAGTTATTTGAACTAATTTTGCAGGTACACACCAAAGAGTCGTATATCCTGCTACTTGACACACGCTAACTGTTCGTATGCTAAAGTTAACATGATAACATTAGCTAATTAAGCAGGCACATATTTCAGAGTCATTTATTTCAGTATTTGACAAATGCTAACTGTTAGCATGCTATCTTTTTTAGCTAATTTTGTAGACACACACCTAAGAGTCATATATTTTGCTAATTAACAAATGCTAACTGTTAGATAGCTAAAGTTAACATGCTAACATTAACTATGTATTCAGAGGGTATACTTCAGAGTTATTTATTGTGGTACTTGACACATGTTATCTTTTTTAGCAAATTTTGTAGGTACACACCTAATGTGTCATATGTGTTGCTACTTGACACATGCTAACTGTTAGCATGTTAACAGGATTATTAGTTATTTGAACTAATTTTGCAGGTCCACACCAAAGAGTCGTATATCCTGCTACATGACACACGCTAACTGTTAGCATGCTAACATTAGCTAATTATGCAGGCACATATTTATTTCAGTATTTGACAAATGCTAACTGTTAGCATGCTATCTTTTTTAGCTAATTTTGTAGACACACACCTAAGAGTCACATATTTTGCTAATTAACAAACGCTAACTGTTAGATAGCTACAGTTAACATGCTAACATTAACTATGTAATCAGAAGGTATACTTTTAGAGAGATGATACGGTCCAAAATGTGACAAAGTTTGGTGCCTAGGAGACGACCCGGGAGCTCGCTGATAACGACGGCCCAAATAAACCCCCCACTCCACCCCTCGCCCCGTGCCACGGCGCACTCTGATCCACCATCTGGGTCGCAGTCCTGCAATCGTGTCCTCGGACTTTATCACGGACTTTATCACGAACCCAGTCTTAATCTGATGAGATTTATGAAATACACACACACACACACACACACACACACACACACACACACACACACACACACACACACACACACACACACACACACACACACACACACACACACACACACACACACACACACACACACACACACACATTGTTGTATTTCGTACCTTCTAGAGACCTGAGAAAAATGCCTACCTCTTTAGGACCAGCCTTTCTAGATATATAAAGATTTGTATTTACAACATTAATAATATATACATACTATGCAAATATAAAAAAGCTTGTTGTAAAAAATGAGTTGGAATTTCACAAGAAAAAGGTCACAATTTCACAAGAAAAACTTCGAATTTTGGCAGTATTATAATAAAAGTCCTCATTAAAATGTTGGCAATTTTATGAAAAGAGTCGTAATTTTACTCGACAAAAGTCACAATTTTATAAGAAAACTTCAACATTTTGGCAATATTATAATAGAAAATCTGAATTTTACTCGGCAAAATGATGACAAAAGTGATCATTTTACTCAAAACAATGTCGCTATTTTACGAGAACAACAACAGAATTGGCAATATTGTGATAAAAGTCGTAAATTTATATGACAAATGTCACCATTTTGCATTAAACAGCAATAATTTTATGAGAAAATATTGCAATATTACAGAAACAGAAAGAATATGAGACATTTTCCCCAATTTTTTAAGAAAAAAGTCGACACATTGTGAGAGAAAAAAAGCTTTTACTTAATTTACTTTAATTTTTTGTTTCTAACTGTTTTTTAATCTTTATCATTTACTTCAAGTTATTACAGTATGTCTCTATATACATTTTTGTTTTTGCTTTTTTTGTTATTCATTTTGGCCAAATTTCAATTTTTTACACACACTTGTTATTTCATATGTTGACCAGAGGGCGAGCACTTTTAAAACCGACAATAAAAGTTGTAATTTTACTCAACGCTAGTCAAAATTTTACAAGAAAAACTGAACATGTGTGCAATATTATGATAAAAGTTGGAATTTTACTCAATAACAGTAGCACTTTTACAAGAAAAGCTTAAAATGTCTGCAATTTTATGAAAAGAGTCGTAATTTTACTCGACAAAAGTCACAATTTTATAAGAAACTTCAACATTTTGGCAATATTATAATAGAAAATCTGAATTTTACTCGGCAAAATTATGACAAAAGTGATCATTTTACTCAAAACAATGTCACTATTTTACGAGAACAACAACAAAATTGGCAATATTGTGATAAAAGTCGTAATTTTATATGACAAATGTCACCATTTTGCATTAAAAAGCAATAATTTTATGAGAAAATATTGTAATATTACAGAAACAGAAAGAATATGAGACATTTTCCCCAATTTTTTAAGAAAAAAGTCGACATATTGTGAGAGAAAAAAAGCTTTTACTTAATTTACTTTAATTTTTTGTTTATAATTGTTTTTTAATCTTTATCATTTACTTCAAGTTATTACAGTATGTCTCTATATACATATTTGTTTTTGCTTTTTTTGTTATTCATTTTGGCCAAAGGGGAAGCATTTCAATTTCTTACACACACTTGTTATTTCATATGTTGACCAGAGGGGGAGCACTTTTAAAACCGACAATTAAAGTTGAAATTTTACTTAACGCAAGTCAAAATTTTACAAGAAAAACTAAACATTTGTGCAATATTATGATAAAAGTTGGAATTTTACTCAATAACAGTCGCAATTTTACAAGAAAAGCTTAAAATGTCTGCAATTTTATGAAAAGAGTCGTAATTTTATTCGACAAAAGTCACAATTTTATAAGAAACTTCAACATTTTGGCAATATTATAATAGAAAATCTGAATTTTACTCCGGCAAAATTATGACAAAAGTAATCATTTTACTCCAAAAAATGTCACTATTTTACGAGAACAACAAAAAAATAGACAATATTGTGATAAAAGTCGGAATCTTATATGACAAATGTCACCATTTTGCATTAAACAGCAATAATTTTATGAGAAAATATTGCAATATTACAGAAACAGAAAGAATATGAGACATTTTCCACAATTTTTTAAGAAAAAAGTCCACACATTGTGAGAGAAAAAAAGCTTTTACTTAATTTATTTTAATTTTTTGTTTATAATTGTTTTTTAATCTTTATCATTTACTTCAAGTTATTACAGTATGTACATTTTTGTTTTCTTTTTTTTGTTATTCATTTTGGCCAAAGGGGAAGCATTTCAATTTCTTACACACACTTGTTATTTCATATGTTGACCAGAGGGGGAGCACTTTTAAAACCGACAATAAAAGTTGTAATTTTACTTAACGCAAGTCAAAATTTTACAAGAAAATCTGAACATTTGTGCAATATTATGATAAAAGTTGGAATTTTACTCAATAACAGTCGCAATTTTACAAGAAAAGCTTAAAATGTCTGCAATTTTATGAAAAGAGTCGTAATTTTACTCGACAAAAGTCACAATTTTATAAGAAACTTCAACATTTTGGCAATATTATAATAGAAAATCTGAATTTTACTCGGCAAAATTATGACAAAAGTGATCATTTTACTCAAAACAATGTCACTATTTTACGAGAACAACAACAAAATTGGCAATATTGTGATAAAAGTTGTAATTTTATATGACAAATGTCACCATTTTGCATTAAAAAGCAATAATTTTATGAGAAAATATTGTAATATTACAGAAACAGAAAGAATATCAGACATTTTCCCCAATTTTTTAAGAAAAAAGTCGACATATTGTGAGAGAAAAAAAGCTTTTACTTAATTTACTTTAATTTTTTGTTTATAATTGTTTTTTAATCTTTATCATTTACTTCAAGTTATTACAGTATGTCTCTATATACATATTTGTTTTTGCTTTTTTTGTTATTCATTTTGGCCAAAGGGGAAGCATTTCAATTTCTTACACACACTTGTTATTTCATATGTTGACCAGAGGGGGAGCACTTTTAAAACCGACAATAAAAGTTGAAATTTTACTTAACGCAAGTCAAAATTTTACAAGAAAAACTAAACATTTGTGCAATATTATGATAAAAGTTGGAATTTTACTCAATAACAGTCGCAATTTTACAAGAAAAGCTTAAAATGTCTGCAATTTTATGAAAAGAGTCGTAATTTTATTCGACAAAAGTCACAATTTTATAAGAAACTTCAACATTTTGGCAATATTATAATAGAAAATCTGAATTTTACTCCGGCAAAATTATGACAAAAGTAATCATTTTACTCCAAAAAATGTCACTATTTTACGAGAACAACAAAAAAATAGACAATATTGTGATAAAAGTCGGAATCTTATATGACAAATGTCACCATTTTGCATTAAACAGCAATAATTTTATGAGAAAATATTGCAATATTACAGAAACAGAAAGAATATGAGACATTTTCCACAATTTTTTAAGAAAAAAGTCCACACATTGTGAGAGAAAAAAAGCTTTTACTTAATTTATTTTAATTTTTTGTTTATAATTGTTTTTTAATCTTTATCATTTACTTCAAGTTATTACAGTATGTACATTTTTGTTTTCTTTTTTTTGTTATTCATTTTGGCCAAAGGGGAAGCATTTCAATTTCTTACACACACTTGTTATTTCATATGTTGACCAGAGGGGGAGCACTTTTAAAACCGACAATAAAAGTTGTAATTTTACTTAACGCAAGTCAAAATTTTACAAGAAAATCTGAACATTTGTGCAATATTATGATAAAAGTTGGAATTTTACTCAATAACAGTCGCAATTTTACAAGAAAAGCTTAAAATGTCTGCAATTTTATGAAAAGAGTCGTAATTTTACTCGACAAAAGTCACAATTTTATAAGAAACTTCAACATTTTGGCAATATTATAATAGAAAATCTGAATTTTACTCGGCAAAATTATGACAAAAGTGATCATTTTACTCAAAACAATGTCACTATTTTACGAGAACAACAACAAAATTGGCAATATTGTGATAAAAGTTGTAATTTTATATGACAAACGTCACCATTTTGCATTAAAAAGCAATAATTTTATGAGAAAATATTGTAATATTACAGAAACAGAAAGAATATGAGACATTTTCCCCAATTTTTTAAGAAAAAAGTCGACATATTGTGAGAGAAAAAAAGCTTTTACTTAATTTACTTTAATTTTTTGTTTATAATTGTTTTTTAATCTTTATCATTTACTTCAAGTTATTACAGTATGTCTCTATATACATTTTTGTTTTTGCTTTTTTTGTTATTCATTTTGGCCAAAGGGGAAGCATTTCAATTTCTTACACACACTTGTTATTTCATATGTTGACCAGAGGGGGAGCACTTTTAAAACAGACAATAAAAGTTGAAATTTTACTTAACG
Source organism: Nerophis lumbriciformis (assembly GCF_033978685.3). NCBI lineage: Eukaryota > Metazoa > Chordata > Actinopteri > Syngnathiformes > Syngnathidae > Nerophis > Nerophis lumbriciformis. The sequence goes on along the minus strand of NC_084552.2, from coordinate 10,738,720 downwards.
CAAGTCAAAATTTTACAAGAAAAACTAAACATTTGTGCAATATTATGATAAAAGTTGGAATTTTACTCAATAACAGTCGCAATTTTACAAGAAAAGCTTAAAATGTCTGCAATTTTATGAAAAGAGTCGTAATTTTACTCGACAAAAGTCACAATTTTATAAGAAACTTCAACATTTTGGCAATATTATAATAGAAAATCTGAATTTTACTCGGCAAAATTATGACAAAAGTAATCATTTTACTCCAAAAAATGTCACTATTTTACGAGAACAACAAAAAAATAGACAATATTGTGATAAAAGTCGGAATTTCATATGACAAATGTCACCATTTTGCATTAAACAGCAATAATTTTATGAGAAAATATTGCAATATTACAGAAACAGAAAGAATATGAGACATTTTCCATAATTTTTTAAGAAAAAAGTCCACACATTGTGAGAGAAAAAAAGCTTTTACTTAATTTATTTTAATTTTTTGTTTATAATTGTTTTTTAATCTTTATCATTTACTTCAAGTTATTACAGTATGTACATTTTTGTTTTCTTTTTTTTGTTATTCATTTTGGCCAAAGGGGAAGCATTTCAATTTCTTACACACACTTGTTATTTCATATGTTGACCAGAGGGGGAGCACTTTTAAAACCGACAATAAAAGTTGTAATTTTACTTAACGCAAGTCAAAATTTTACAAGAAAATCTGAACATTTGTGCAATATTATGATAAAAGTTGGAATTTTCCTCAATGACAGTCGCAATTTTACAAGAAAAGCTTAAAATGTCGGCAATTTTATGAAAAGAGTCGTAACTTTACTCGACAAAAGTCACAATTTTATAAGAAAACTTCAACATTTTGGCAACATTATAATAGAAAATCTGAATTTTACTCGGCAAAATTATGACAAAAGTCATCATTTTACTCCAAAAAATGTCACTATTTTACGAGAACAACAAAAAAATTGGCAATATTGTGAAAAAAGTCTGAATTTTATATGACAAATGTCACCATTTTGCAATAAAAAGTAATAATTTTACGAGAAAATATGGCAATATTACAGAAACAGAAAGAATATGAGACATTTTCTCTAATTTTTTAAGAAAAAAGTCTACACATTGTGAGAGAAAAAAAGCTTTTACTTAATTTATTTTAATTTTTTGTTTGTAATTGTTTTTTAATCTTCATTACTTACTTCAGGTTATTACAGTATGTCTCTATATACATTTTTGTTTTCTTTTTTTTGTTATTCATTTTGGCCAAAGGGGGCGCATTTCAATTTCTTACACACACTTGTTATTTCATATGTTGACCGGAGGGGGAGCACTTTTAAAACCGACAATAAAAGTTGTAATTTTACTCAACGCAAGTCAAAATTTTACAGGAAAAACTGAACATTTGTGCAATATTATGATAAAAGTTGGAATTTTACGCGGCGACAGTCGCAATTTTACATGAAAAGCTTAAAATGTCTGCAATTTTATGAAAAGAGTCGTAATTTTATTCGACAAAAGTCACAATTTTATAAGAAAACTTCAACATTTTGGCAATATTATAATAGAAAATCTGAATTTTACTCGGCAAAATTATGCCAAAAGTCATCATTTTACTCCAAAAAATGTCACTATTTTACGAGAACAACTAAACAATTGGCAATATTGTGATAAAAGTCGGGATTTTATATGACAAATGTCACCATGTTGCAATAAAAAGTAATAATTTTACGAGAAAATATGGCAATATTACAGAAACAGAAAGAACATGATAAATTGTTCCCAATTTTATAAGAAAAAAGTCTATCTCAGCTGCATTCAGCTTGTTTGATCATATATTGCTGCCTTTGCACAATGTTTACAATGTATGCACATTAAATCAATCAAAAAAATTCCGACTTTGGAGCAATGTTCACGGACTCCAGTATTTGGCTCCCTATTAGATGCAATGGTTTTTCCGTATTGGGACCATGATTTATGTCCTAACTTGTTCACACCTCTTCATATGGAAGATACTTTTCCTTATTGATGTGTCCGCTTGGCACTCAGCATCAAGGGTTGGAATCGGGGGTTAAATCACCAAAAAAGATTCCCGGGCGCGGCCACCGCTGCTGCTCACTGCTCCCCTCACCTCCAGGGGGTGAACAAGGGTGATGGGTCAAATGCAGGGAATAATTTCGCCACACCTAGTGTGTGTGTGACAATCATTGGTACTTTAACTTAACCGGTCAGTGTTTTCTTTTGTATGCACAATAATGGAATTGGGGGTTAAATCATCAAAAAGGATTCCCGGGCGCGGCCGCCGCTGCTGCTCACTGCTCCCCTCACCTCCCAGGGGGTGATCAAGGGTGGTGGGTCAAATGCAGAGAATAATTTCGCCACACCTAGTGTGTGTGTGTGACAATCACTGGTACTTTCACTTTATCTTTAAATCAACAAAAAAATCTTGACTTTGGAGCAATGTTCACGGATTCCAGTATTTGGCTCCCTTTTAGATGCAATGGCTTTCCGTATTGGGACCATGATTTATGTCCTAACTTGTTCACACCTCTTCATATGGAAGATAGTTTTCCTTATTGATGTGTCCGCTTGGCACTCAGCATCAAGGGTTGGAATTTGGGGTTAAATCACCAAAAATGATTCCCGGGCGCGGCCACCACTGCTGCTCACTGCTCCCCTCACCTCCCAGGGGGTGAACAAGGGTGATGGGTCAATTGCAGAGGGTAATTTCGCCACACCTAGTGTGTGTGTGAGACAATCATTGGTACTTTAACTTAACCTGTCAGTGCTTACTTTTGTATGCACAATAATGGAATTGGGGGTTAAATCATCAAAAATTATTCCCGGGCGCGGCCACCGCTGCTGCTCACTGCTCCCCTACCTCCCAGGGGGTGAACAAGGGTGATGGGTCAAATGCAGAGGGTAATTTCGCCACACCTAGTGTGTGTGTGGCAATCATTGGTACTTTCACTTTATCTTTAACTTTAAATCAACACAAAATCCCGACTTTGGAGCAATGTTCACGGATTCCAGTATTTGGCTCCCTTTTAGATGCAATGGCTTTCCGTATTGGGACCATGATTCATGTCCTAACTTGTTCACACCTCTTCATATGGAAGATACTTTTCCTTATTGATGTGTCCGCTTGGCACTCAGCATCAAGGGTTGGAATTGGGGGTTAAATCACCAAAAATGATTCCCGGGCGCGGCCACCACTGCTGCTCACTGCTCCCCTCACCTCCCAGGGGGTGAACAAGGGTGATGGGTCAATTGCAGAGGGTAATTTCGCCACACCTAGTGTGTGTGTGACAATCATTGGTACTTTCACTTTATCTTTAAATTTAACTCAACAAAAAATCTTGACTTTGGAGCAATGTTCACGGACTCCAGTATTTGACTCCCTATTTGATGCAATGGTCTTCCGTATTGGGACCATGGTTTATGTCCTAACTTGTTCACACCTCTTCATATGGAAGATACTTTTCCTTATTGATGTGTCCGCTTGGCACTCAGCATCAAGGGTTGGAATCGGGGGTTAAATCACCAAAAATGATTCCCGGGCGCGGCCACCGCAACTTCTCACTGCTCCCCTCACCTCCCAGGGGGTGATCAAGGCTGATGGGTCAAATGCAGGGAATAATTTCACCACACCTAGTGTGTGTGTGACAATCATTGGTACGTTAACTTAACCTGTCAGTGTTTTCTTTTGTATGCACGATAATGGAATTGGGGGTTAAATCATCAAAAAGGATTCCCGGGCGCGGCCGCCGCTGCTGCTCACTGCTCCCCTACCTCCCAGGGGGTGAACAAGGGTGATGGGTCAAATGCAGAGGGTAATTTCGCCACACCTAGTGTGTGTGTGACAATCATTGGTACTTTCACTTTATCTTTAACTTTAAATCAACACAAAATCCCGACTTTGGAGCAATGTTCACGGATTCCAGTATTTGGCTCCCTTTTAGATGCAATGGCTTTCCGTATTGGGACCATGATTTATGTCCTAATTTGTTCACACCTCTTCATATGGAAGATACTTTTCCTTATTGATGTGTCCGCTTGGCACTCAGCATCAAGGGTTGGAATTGGGGGTTAAATCACCAAAAATGATTCCCGGGCGCTGCCACCACTGCTGCTCACTGCTCTCCTCACCTCCCAGGGGGTGAACAAGGGTGATGGGTCAATTGCAGAGGGTAATTTCGCCACACCTAGTGTGTGTGTGACAATCATTGGTACTTTCACTTTATCTTTAAATTTAACTCAACAAAAAATCTTGACTTTGGAGCAATGTTCACGGACTCCAGTATTTGACTCCCTATTTGATGCAATGGTCTTCCGTATTGGGACCATGGTTTATGTCCAAACTTGTTCACACCTCCTCATATGGAAGCTACTTTTCCTTCTTGATGTCTCAAGAAGGGCAGAAATACAAGAAAACACACATAGAAATGAAATAACTCTTCAAAAAGAGTTTAAGTGAATCCGTTTTTCCCGATTCGGAACCGTTTTGACTCGCGCTCTCTCGAAGGGAAAACGCGTGGAGGTGACAAGGACGGCGCCGCCGCAAACAGGAAGTGTCCTTCTAAATCACAGGAAGTGCACCTTGTCATGTTTACAGCGCGTGCAGCAAGAAGACGACGATAGCGAGGCCTTTATTGCTGTCGCCGGCAGCAGAAATTATAGAGAGCTCAAGACCTTATCACTTAAGTTTGGATGGGAAGCACCCCCCCCCCCCCCCCCCCCCCCCGGCCCCCCACCCCAAGCTGCGGCATATATATTTTTATCGGCGCCCTCCATTGTGGTCGACAGCCAGTGCACGCGCTCGCTGTGTGCAAACGGCAATAATCTCATGCAGCAGATTAAGTGGATTAATTAGGCTTCTATTCATCAGGGTGAATTGGTACCTAAAGAGCTTCCCGCCGCAATGACAAGGATTTCTCAGCCGTAATTATCCCAGGAAAGAACGCCGCCGCGTGCGAGGAAGAGGAGGCGGGAAAGCTTCTTTTTTTTTCAGACTTACTTTTTAGTTCTGCGTCGCACACCCAGAAGGTTGTGTCGGTGTGGAGGAATAAAAACACTCCAGAACTCCAGACTCTTGCTTTGAATGATCACTTATTCAATTTAATACCAACAAATATTCTTCTCACTCCCACATTTTCCTTCCTTCAACTTCTTGGACATTTTCATACCAAGGACTATAACATTTTTTACCATTACCTCAGCATCAAGGGTTGCTGCTCACTGCTCCCCTCACCTCCCAGGGGGGTTGAACAAGGGTGATGAGGGTGACCACCAATTCTCAAATCCCTTCACTGGCTTCCTGTTCCACTCAGGATTGAATTCAAAGTCTCCCTACTAACCCATCAGTGCCTCCATGGAAATGCCCCCCCCTCTATCTCAAAGAACTGCTCACCCCCAAATCCTCCGCTCCGGACAGGCTAACCTCCTCCAACCTCCGAGGACAAAGCTACGAACAATGGGAGACCGGACTTTCTGCTCCGCCAGTCCCAGTCGCTACTGAGTATAAGTCGCACCCCTGGTCAAACTATGAAAAAAACTGTGACTTATAGTCCGAAAAATATGGTAAATATTTAACACATAAGTCGCTCCTGAGTATAAGTCGCACCCCCGACCAAACTATGACAAAAACTGCGACTTATAGTCCGAAAAATACGGTAATAATTCCACACATAAGTCGCTACTGAGTATAAGTCGCACCCCTGGTCAAACTATGAAAAAAACTGTGACTTATAGTCCGAAAAATATGGTAAATATTTAACACATAAGTCACTCCTGAGTATAAGTCGCACCCCCGGCCAAACTATGACAAAAACTGCGACTTATAGTCCGAAAAATACGGTAATAATTCCACAAACAAGTTGCTTCTGAGTATAAGTCTCACCCCCGTCCAAACTATGACAAAAACTGCGACTTATAGTCCGAAAAATACGGTAATAATTCCACACACAAGTTGCTTCTGAGTATAAGTCGCACCCCCGGCCAAACTATGGAAAAAAACTGCGACTTATAGTCCGAAAAATACGGTAATAATTTCACACATAAGTCTCTCCTGAGTATAAGTCGCACCCCCGGCCAAACTTTGAAAAAAAGTGCGACTTATAGTCCAAAAAATACGGTAATAATTTCACACATAAGTCGCTCCTGAGTATAAGTCGCACCCCCGGCAAAACTATGAAAAAAACTGCGACTTATAGTCCGAAAAATATGGTAAATATTTCATACATAAGTCGCTCCTGAGTATAAGTCTCACCCCCGGCCAAACTATGACAAAAACTGCGACTTATAGTCCGAAAAATACGGTAATAATTCCACACACAAGTTGCTTCTGAGTATAAGTCTCACCCCCGGCCAAACTATGAAAAAAGCTGGGACTTATAGTCTGAAAAATACGATAATAATTTCACACATAAGCCGCTCCTGAGTATAAATCGCACCCCCAACCAAACTATGGAAAAAAACTGCGACTTATAGTCCGAAAAATACGGTAATAATTTCACACATAAGTCGCTACTGAGTATAAGTCGCACCCCTGGTCAAACTATGAAAAAAACTGTGACTTATAGTCCGAAAAATATGGTAAATATTTCACACATAAGTCGCTCCAGAGTATAAGTCGCACCCCCGGCCAAACTATGAAAAAAAGTGCGACTTATAGTCCAAAAAATACGGTAATAATTTCACACATAAGTCGCTACTGAGTATAAGTCGCAGCCCTGGTCAAACTATGAAAAAAACTGTGACTTATAGTCCGAAAAATATGGTAAATATTTCACACATAAGTCACTCCTGAGTATAAGTCGCACCCCCGGCCAAACTATGACAAAAACTGCGACTTATAGTCCGAAAAATACGGTAATAATTCCACACATAAGTCGCTACTGAGTATAAGTCGCACCCCTGGTCAAACTATGAAAAAAACTGTGACTTATAGTCCGAAAAATATGGTAAATATTTCACACATAAGTCACTCCTGAGTATAAGTCGCACCCCCGGCCAAACTATGACAAAAACTGCGACTTATAGTCCGAAAAATACGGTAATAATTCCACAAACAAGTTGCTTCTGAGTATAAGTCTCACCCCCGGCCAAACTATGAAAAAAAGTGCTACTTATAGTCCAAAAAATACGGTAATAATTTCACACATAAGTCGCTCCTGAGTATAAGTCGCACCCCCGGCAAAACTATGAAAAAAAGTGCGACTTATAGTCCGAAAAATATGGTAAATATTTCATACATAAGTCGCTCCTGAGTATAAGTCGCACCCCCGGCCAAACTATGACAAAAACTGCGACTTATAGTCCGAAAAATACGGTAATAATTCCACACACAAGTTGCTTCTGAGTATAAGTCTCACCCCCGGCCAAACTATGAAAAAAGCTGGGACTTATAGTCTGAAAAATACGATAATAATTTCACACATAAGCCGCTCCTGAGTATAAGTCGCACCCCCGGCCAAACTATGAAAAAAAGTGCGACTTATAGTCCGAAAAATACGGTAATAATTCCACACATAAGCCGCTCCTGAGTATAAGTCGCACCCCCGGCAAAACTATGAAAAAAACTGCGACTTATAGTCCGAAAAATATGGTAAATATTTCATACATAAGTCGCTCCTGAGTATAAGTCGCACCCCCGGCCAAACTATGACAAAAACTGCGACTTATAGTCCGAAAAATACGGTAATAATTCCACACACAAGTTGCTTCTGAGTATAAGTCTCACCAACCGACCAAACTATGAAAAAAACTGCGACTTATAGTCTGAAAAATACGATAAAAATTTCACACAGAAGCCGCTCCTGAGTATAAATCGCACCCCCGGCCAAACTATGGAAAAAAACTGCGACTTATAGTCCGAAAAATACGGTAATAATTTCACACATAAGTCGCTACTGAGTATAAGTCGCACCCCTGGTCAAACTATGAAAAAAACTGTGACTTATAGTCCGAAAAATATGGTAAATATTTCACACATAAGTCGCTCCAGAGTATAAGTCGCACCCCCGGCCAAACTATGACAAAAACTGCGACTTATAGTCCGAAAAATACGGTAATAATTCCACACACAAGTTGCTTCTGAGTATAAGTCTCACCCCCGGCCAAACTATGAAAAAAGCTGCGACTTATAGTCTGAAAAATACAATAATAATTTCACACATAAGCCGCTCCTGAGTATAAGTCGCACCCCCGGCCAAACTATGACAAAAACTGCGACTTATAGTCCGAAAAATACGGTAATAATTCCACAAACAAGTTGCTTCTGAGTATAAGTCTCACCCCCGTCCAAACTATGACAAAAACTGCGACTTATAGTCCGAAAAATACGGTAATAATTCCACACACAAGTTGCTTCTGAGTATAAGTCGCACCCCCGGCCAAACTATGGAAAAAAACTGCGACTTATAGTCCGAAAAATACGGTAATAATTTCACACATAAGTCTCTCCTGAGTATAAGTCGCACCCCCGGCCAAACTTTGAAAAAAAGTGCGACTTATAGTCCAAAAAATACGGTAATAATTTCACACATAAGTCGCTCCTGAGTATAAGTTGCACCCCCGGCAAAACTATGAAAAAAACTGCGACTTATAGTCCGAAAAATATGGTAAATATTTCATACATAAGTCGCTCCTGAGTATAAGTCTCACCCCCGGCCAAACTATGACAAAAACTGCGACTTATAGTCCGAAAAATACGGTAATAATTCCACACACAAGTTGCTTCTGAGTATAAGTCTCACCCCCGGCCAAACTATGAAAAAAGCTGGGACTTATAGTCTGAAAAATACGATAATAATTTCACACATAAGCCGCTCCTGAGTATAAATCGCACCCCCAACCAAACTATGGAAAAAAACTGCGACTTATAGTCCGAAAAATACGGTAATAATTTCACACATAAGTCGCTACTGAGTATAAGTCGCACCCCTGGTCAAACTATGAAAAAAACTGTGACTTATAGTCCGAAAAATATGGTAAATATTTCACACATAAGTCGCTCCAGAGTATAAGTCGCACCCCCGGCCAAACTATGAAAAAAAGTGCGACTTATAGTCCAAAAAATACGGTAATAATTTCACACATAAGTCGCTACTGAGTATAAGTCGCAGCCCTGGTCAAACTATGAAAAAAACTGTGACTTATAGTCCGAAAAATATGGTAAATATTTCACACATAAGTCACTCCTGAGTATAAGTCGCACCCCCGGCCAAACTATGACAAAAACTGCGACTTATAGTCCGAAAAATACGGTAATAATTCCACACATAAGTCGCTACTGAGTATAAGTCGCACCCCTGGTCAAACTATGAAAAAAACTGTGACTTATAGTCCGAAAAATATGGTAAATATTTCACACATAAGTCACTCCTGAGTATAAGTCGCACCCCCGGCCAAACTATGAAAAAAAGTGCTACTTATAGTCCAAAAAATACGGTAATAATTTCACACATAAGTCGCTCCTGAGTATAAGTCGCACCCCCGGCAAAACTATGAAAAAAAGTGCGACTTATAGTCCGAAAAATATGGTAAATATTTCATACATAAGTCGCTCCTGAGTATAAGTCGCACCCCCGGCCAAACTATGACAAAAACTGCGACTTATAGTCCGAAAAATACGGTAATAATTCCACACACAAGTTGCTTCTGAGTATAAGTCTCACCCCCGGCCAAACTATGAAAAAAGCTGGGACTTATAGTCTGAAAAATACGATAATAATTTCACACATAAGCCGCTCCTGAGTATAAGTCGCACCCCTGGCCAAACTATGAAAAAAAGTGCGACTTATAGTCCGAAAAATACGGTAATAATTCCACACATAAGCCGCTCCTGAGTATAAGTCGCACCCCCGGCAAAACTATGAAAAAAACTGCGACTTATAGTCCGAAAAATATGGTAAATATTTCATACATAAGTCGCTCCTGAGTATAAGTCGCACCCCCGGCCAAACTATGACAAAAACTGCGACTTATAGTCCGAAAAATACGGTAATAATTCCACACACAAGTTGCTTCTGAGTATAAGTCTCACCAACCGACCAAACTATGAAAAAAACTGCGACTTATAGTCTGAAAAATACGATAATAATTTCACACATAAGCCGCTCCTGAGTATAAATCGCACCCCCGGCCAAACTATGGAAAAAAACTGCGACTTATAGTCCGAAAAATACGGTAATAATTTCACACATAAGTCGCTACTGAGTATAAGTCGCACCCCTGGTCAAACTATGAAAAAAACTGTGACTTATAGTCCGAAAAATATGGTAAATATTTCACACATAAGTCGCTCCAGAGTATAAGTCGCACCCCCGGCCAAACTATGACAAAAACTGCGACTTATAGTCCGAAAAATACGGTAATAATTCCACACACAAGTTGCTTCTGAGTATAAGTCTCACCCCCGGCCAAACTATGAAAAAAGCTGGGACTTATAGTCTGAAAAATACGATAATAATTTCACACATAAGCCGCTCCTGAGTATAAGTCGCACCCCTGGCCAAACTATGAAAAAAAGTGCGACTTATAGTCCGAAAAATACGGCAATAATTCCACACATAAGCCGCTCCTGAGTATAAGTCGCACCCCCGGCAAAACTATGAAAAAAACTGCGACTTATAGTCCGAAAAATATGGTAAATATTTCATACATAAGTCGCTCCTGAGTATAAGTCGCACCCCCGGCCACACTATGACAAAAACTGCGACTTATAGTCCGAAAAATACGGTAATAATTCCACACACAAGTTGCTTCTGAGTATAAGTCTCACCAACCGACCAAACTATGAAAAAAACTGCGACTTATAGTCTGAAAAATACGATAATAATTTCACACATAAGCCGCTCCTGAGTATAAATCGCACCCCCGGCCAAACTATGGAAAAAAACTGCGACTTATAGTCCGAAAAATACGGTAATAATTTCACACATAAGTCGCTACTGAGTATAAGTCGCACCCCTGGTCAAACTATGAAAAAAACTGTGACTTATAGTCCGAAAAATATGGTAAATATTTCACACATAAGTCGCTCCAGAGTATAAGTCGCACCCCCGGCCAAACTATGACAAAAACTGCGACTTATAGTCCGAAAAATACGGTAATAATTCCACACACAAGTTGCTTCTGAGTATAAGTCTCACCCCCGGCCAAACTATGAAAAAAGCTGCGACTTATAGTCTGAAAAATACGATAATAATTTCACACATAAGCCGCTCCTGAGTATAAGTCGCACCCCCGGCCAAACTATGAAAAAAAGTGTGACTTATAGTCAAAAAAATACGGTAATAATTCCACACATAAGTCGCTCCTGAGTATAAGTCGCACCCCCGGCAAAACTATGAAAAAAACTGCGACTTATAGTCCGAAAAATATGGTAAATATTTCATACATAAGTCGCTCCTGAGTATAAGTCGCACCCCCGGCCAAACTATGACAAAAACTGCGACTTATAGTCCGAAAAATACGGTAATAATTCCACAAACAAGTTGCTTCTGAGTATAAGTCTCACCCCCGGCCAAACTATGAAAAAAAGTGCGACTTATAGTCCGAAAAATACGGTAATAATTCCACACATAAGCCGCTCCTGAGTATAAGTCGCACCCCCGGCAAAACTATGAAAAAAACTGCGACTTATAGTCCGAAAAATACGGTAATAATTCCACACATAAGCCGCTCCTGAGTATAAGTCGCACCCCCGGCAAAACTATGAAAAAAACTGCGACTTATAGTCCGAAAAATATGGTAAATATTTCATACATAAGTCGCTCCTGAGTATAAGTCGCACCCCCGGCCAAACTATGACAAAAACTGCGACTTATAGTCCGAAAAATACGGTAATAATTCCACACACAAGTTGCTTCTGAGTATAAGTCTCACCCCCGGCCAAACTATGAATAAAGCTGCGACTTATAGTCTGAAAAATACGATAATAATTTCACACATAAGCCGCTCCTGAGTATAAGTCGCACCCCCGGCCAAACTATGAAAAAAAGTGCGACTTATAGTCCCAAAAATACGGTAATAATTTCACACATAAGTCGCACCCCTGGTCAAATTATGAAAAAAACTGTGACTTATAGTCCGAAAAATATGGTAAATATTTCACACATAAGTCGCTCCAGAGTATAAGTCGCACCCCCGGCCAAACTATGACAAAAACTGCGACTTATAGTCCGAAAAATACGGTAATAATTCCACACACAAGTTGCTTCTGAGAATAAGTCTCACCCCCGGCCAAACTATGAAAAAAGCTGCGACTTATAGTCTGAAAAATACGGTAATAATTCCACACATAAGCCGCTCCTGAGTATAAGTCGCACCCCCGGCAAAACTATGAAAAAAACTGCGACTTATAGTCCGAAAAATATGGTAAATATTTCATACATAAGTCGCTCCTGAGTCTAAGTCGCACCCCCGGCCAAACTATGACAAAAACTGCGACTTATAGTCCGAAAAATACGGTAATAATTCCACACACAAGTTGCTTCTGAGTATAAGTCTCACCCCCGGCCAAACTATGAAAAAAACTGCGACTTATAGTCTGAAAAATACGATAATAATTTCACACATAAGCCGCTCCTGAGTATAAATCGCACCCCCGGCCAAACTATGGAAAAAAACTGCGACTTATAGTCCGAAAAATACGGTAATAATTTCACACATAAGTCGCTACTGAGTATAAGTCGCACCCCTGGTCAAACTATGAAAAAAACTGTGACTTATAGTCCGAAAAATATGGTAAATATTTCACACATAAGTCGCTCCAGAGTATAAGTCGCACCCCCGGCCAAACTATGACAAAAACTGCGACTTATAGTCCGAAAAACACGGTAATAATTCCACACACAAGTTGCTTCTGAGTATAAGTCTCACCCCCGGCCAAACTATAAAAAAGCTGCGACTTATAGTCTGAAAAATACGATAATAATTTCACACATAAGCCGCTCCTGAGTATAAGTCGCACCCCCGGCCAAACTATGAAAAAAAGTGTGACTTATAGTCAAAAAAATACGGTAATAATTTCACACATAAGTCGCTCCTGAGTATAAGTCGCACCCCCGGCAAAACTATGAAAAAAACTGCGACTTATAGTCCGAAAAATATGGTAAATATTTCATACATAAGTCGCTCCTGAGTATAAGTCTCACCCCCGGCCAAACTATGACAAAAACTGCGACTTATAGTCCGAAAAATACGGTAATAATTCCACACACAAGTTGCTTCTGAGTATAAGTCTCACCCCCGGCCAAACTATGAAAAAAGCTGCGACTTATAGTCTGAAAAATACGATAATAATTTCACACATAAGCCGCTCCTGAGTATAAGTCGCACCCCCGGCCAAACTATGAAAAAAAGTGCGACTTATAGTCCAAAAAATACGGTAATAATTTCACACATAAGTCGCACCCCTGGTCAAATTATGAAAAAAAATGTGATTTATAGTCCGAAAAATATGGTAAATATTTCACACATAAGTCGCTCCAGAGTATAAGTCGCACCCCCGGCCAAACTATGACAAAAACTGCGACTTATAGTCCGAAAAATACGGTAATAATTCCACACACAAGTTGCTTCTGAGAATAAGTCTCACCCCCGGCCAAACTATGAAAAAAGCTGCGACTTATAGTCTGAAAAATACGATAATAATTTCACACATAAGCCGCTCCTGAGAATAAGTCGCACCCCCGGCCAAACTATGAAAAAAAGTGCGACTTATAGTCCAAAAAATACGGTAATAATTTCACACATAAGTCGCTACTGAGTATAAGTCGCACCCCTGGTCAAACTATGAAAAAAACTGTGACTTATAGTCCGAAAAATATGGTAAATATTTCACACATAAGTCACTGCTGAGTATAAGTCGCACCCCCGGCCAAACTATGACAAAAACTGCGACTTATAGTCCGAAAAATACGGTAATAATTCCACACATAAGTCGCTACTGAGTATAAGTCGCACCCCTGGTCAAACTATGAAAAAAACTGTGACTTATAGTCCGAAAAATATGGTAAATATTTCACACATAAGTCACTCCTGAGTATAAGTCGCACCCCCGGCCAAACTATGACAAAAACTGCGACTTATAGTCCGAAAAATACGGTAATAATTCCACAAACAAGTTGCTTCTGAGTATAAGTCTCACCCCCGGCCAAACTATGACAAAAACTGCGACTTATAGTCCGAAAAATACGGTAATAATTCCACACACAAGTTGCTTCTGAGTATAAGTCTCACCCCCGGCCAAACTATGAAAAAAGCTGCTACTTATAGTCTGAAAAATACGATAATAATTTCACACATAAGCCGCTCCTGAGTATAAGTCGCACCCCCGGCCAAACTATGAAAAAAAGTGCGACTTATAGTCCGAAAAATACGGTAATAATTCCACACATAAGCCGCTCCTGAGTATAAGTCGCACCCCCGGCAAAACTATGAAAAAAACTGCGGCTTATAGTCCGAAAAATATGGTAAATATTTCATACATAAGTCGCTCCTGAGTATAAGTCGCACCCCCGGCCAAACTATGACAAAAACTGCGACTTATAGTCCGAAAAATACGGTAATAATTCCACACACAAGTTGCTTCTGAGTATAAGTCTCACCCCCGGCCAAACTATGAAAAAAGCTGCGACTTATAGTCTGAAAAATACGATAATAATTTCACACATAAACCGCTCCTGAGTATAAGTCGCACCCCCGGCCAAACTATGAAAAAAAGTGTGACTTATAGTCCAAAAAATACGGTAATAATTTCACACATAAGCCGCTCCTGAGTATAAATCGCACCCCCGGCCAAACTATGGGAAAAAACTGCGCCTTATAGTCCGAAAAATACGGTAATAATTCCACACATAAGCCGCTCCTGAGTATAAGTCGCACCCCCGGCCAAACTATGACAAAAACTGCGACTTATAGTCCGAAAAATACGGTAATAATTCCACACACAAGTTGCTTCTGAGTATAAGTCTCACCCCCGGCCAAACTATGAAAAAAGCTGCGACTTATAGTCTGAAAAATCCGATAATAACTTCACACATAAGCCGCTCCTGAGTATAAGTCGCAGCCCCGGCCAAACTATGAAAAAAAGTGCGACTTATAGTCCAAAAAATACGGTAATAATTTCACACATAAGTCGCTACTGAGTATAAGTCGCACCCCTGGTCAAACTATGAAAAAAACTGTGACTTATAGTCCGAAAAATATGGTAAATATTTCACACATAAGTCTCTCCTGAGTATAAGTCGCACCCCCGGCCAAACTATGACAAAAACTGCGACTTATAGTCCGAAAAATACGGTAATAATTCCACACATAAGTCGCTACTGAGTATAAGTCGCACCCCTGGTCAAACTATGAAAAAAACTGTGACTTATAGTCCGAAGAATATGGTAAATATTTCACACATAAGTCACTCCTGAGTATAAGTCGCACCCCCGGCCAAACTATGACAAAAACTGCGACTTATAGTCAGAAAAATACGGTAATAATTCCACAAACAAGTTGCTTCTGAGTATAAGTCTCACCCCCGGCCAAACTATGAAAAAAACTGCGACTTATAGTCCGAAAAATACGGTAATAATTCCACACACAAGTTGCTTCTGAGTATAAGTCTCACCCCCGGCCAAACTATGAAAAAAGCTGCGACTTATAGTCTGAAAAATACGATAATAATTTCACACATAAGCCGCTCCTGAGTATAAGTCGCACCCCCGGCCAAACTATGAAAAAAACTGCGACTTATAGTCCGAAAAATATGGTAAATATTTCACACATAAGTCACTCCTGAGTATAAGTCGCACCCCCGGCCAAACTATGACAAAAACTGCGACTTATAGTCCGAAAAATACGGTAATAATTCCACACATAAGTCGCTACTGAGTATAAGTCGCACCCCTGGTCAAACTATGAAAAAAAACTGTGACTTAGAGTCCGAAAAATATGGTAAATATTTCACACATAAGTCACTCCTGAGTATAAGTCGCACCCCCGGCCAAACTATGACAAAAACTGCGACTTATAGTCCAAAAAATACGGTAATAATTCCACACATAAGTCGCTACTGAGTATAAGTCGCACCCCTGGTCAAACTATGAAAAAAAATGTGACTTATAGTCCGAAAAATATGGTAAATATTTCACACATAAGTCGCTCCAGAGTATAAGTCTCACCCCCGGCCAAACTATGACAAAAACTGCGACTTATAGTCTGAAAAATACGATAATAATTTCACACATAAGCCGCTCCTGAGTATAAGTCGCACCCCCGGCCAAACTATGAAAAAAAGTGCGACTTATAGTCCAGAAAATACGGTAATAATTTCACACATAAGTCGCTCCTAAGTATAAGTCGCACCCCCGGCAAAACTATGAAAAAAACTGCGACTTATAGTCCGAAAAATATGGTAAATATTTCATACATAAGTCGCTCCTGAGTATAAGTCGCACCCCCGGCCAAACTATGACAAAAACTGCGACTTATAGTCCGAAAAATACGGTAATCATTCCACACACAAGTTGCTTCTGAGTATAAGTCTCACCCCCGGCCAAACTATGAAAAAAACTGCGACTTATAGTCTGAAAAATACGATAATAATTTCACACATAAGCCGCTCCTGAGTATAAGTCGCACCCCCGGCCAAACTATGAAAAAAAGTGCGACTTATAGTCCGAAAAATACGGTAATAATTCCACACATAAGCCGCTCCTGAGTATAAGTCGCACCCCCGGCAAAACTATGAAAAAAAATGTGACTTATAGTCCGAAAAATATGGTAAATATTTCACACATAAGTCGCTCCAGAGTATAAGTCGCACCCCCGGCCAAACTATGACAAAAACTGCGACTTATATTCCGAAAAATACGGTAATAATTCCACACACAAGTTGCTTCTGAGTATAAGTCTCACCCCCGGCCAAACTATGAAAAAAGCTGCGACTTATAGTCTGAAAAATCCGATAATAATTCCACACATAAGCCGCTCCCGAGTATAAGTCGCACCCCCGGCCAAACTATGAAAAAAAGTGCGACTTATAGTCCAAAAAATACGGTAATAATTTCACACATAAGTCGCTACTGAGTATAAGTCGCACCCCTGGTCAAACTATGAAAAAAACTGTGACTTATAGTCCGAAAAATATGGTAAATATTTCACACATAAGTCACTCCTGAGTATAAGTCGCACCCCCGGCCAAACTATGACAAAAACTGCGACTTATAGTCCGAAAAATACGGTAATAATTCCACACATAAGTCGCTACTGAGTATAAGTCGCACCCCTGGTCAAACTATGAAAAAAAATGTGACTTATAGTCCGAAAAATATGGTAAATATTTCACACATAAGTCGCTCCAGAGTATAAGTCGCACCCCCGGCCAAACTATGAAAAAAACTGCGACTTATAGTCCGAAAAATATGGTAAATATTTCACACATAAGTCACTCCTGAGTATAAGTCGCACCCCCGGCCAAACTATGACAAAAACTGCGACTTATAGTCCGAAAAATACGGTAATAATTCCACACATAAGTCGCTACTGAGTATAAGTCGCACCCCTGGTCAAACTATGAAAAAAAACTGTGACTTAGAGTCCGAAAAATATGGTAAATATTTCACACATAAGTCACTCCTGAGTATAAGTCGCACCCCCGGCCAAACTATGACAAAAACTGCGACTTATAGTCCGAAAAATACGGTAATAATTCCACACATAAGTCGCTACTGAGTATAAGTCGCACCCCTGGTCAAACTATGAAAAAAAATGTGACTTATAGTCCGAAAAATATGGTAAATATTTCACACATAAGTCGCTCCAGAGTATAAGTCGCACCCCCGGCCAAACTATGACAAAAACTGCGACTTATAGTCCGAAAAATACGGTAATAATTCCACACACAAGTTGCTTCTGAGTATAAGTCTCACCCCCGGCCAAACTATGAAAAAAGCTGCGACTTATAGTCTGAAAAATCCGATAATAATTTCACACATAAGCCGCTCCTGAGTATAAGTCGCACCCCCGGCCAAACTATGAAAAAAAGTGCGACTTATAGTCCAAAAAATACGGTAATAATTTCACACATAAGTCCCTACTGAGTATAAGTCGCACCCCTGGTCAAACTATGAAAAAAACTGTGACTTATAGTCCGAAAAATATGGTAAATATTTCACACATAAGTCTCTCCTGAGTATAAGTCGCACCCCCGGCCAAACTATGACAAAAACTACGACTTATAGTCCGAAAAATACGGTAATAATTCCACACATAAGTCGCTACTGAGTATAAGTCGCACCCCTGGTCAAACTATGAAAAAAACTGTGACTTATAATCCGAAGAATATGGTAAATATTTCACACATAAGTCACTCCTGAGTATAAGTCGCACCCCCGGCCAAACTATGACAAAAACTGCGACTTATAGTCAGAAAAATACGGTAATAATTCCACAAACAAGTTGCTTCTGAGTATAAGTCTCACCCCCGGCCAAACTATGACAAAAACTGCGACTTATAGTCTGAAAAATACGGTAATAATTCCACAAACAAGTTGCTTCTGAGTATAAGTCTCACCCCCGGCCAAACTATGAAAAAAGCTGCGACTTATAGTCTGAAAAATACGATAATAATTTCACACATAAGCCGCTCCTGAGTATAAGTCGCACCCCCGGCCAAACTATGAAAAAAAGTGTGACTTATAGTCCAAAAAATACGGTAATAATTTCACACATAAGTCGCTACTGAGTATAAGTCGCACCCCTGGTCAAACTATGAAAAAAACTGTGACTTATAGTCCGAAAAATATGGTAAATATTTCACACATAAGTCACTGCTGAGTATAAGTCGCACCCCCGGCCAAACTATGACAAAAACTGCGACTTATAGTCCGAAAAATATGGTAAATATTTCACACATAAGTCGCTCCAGAGTATAAGTCGCACCCCCGGCCAAACTATGACAAAAACTGCGACTTATAGTCCGAAAAATACGGTAATAATTCCACACACAAGTTGCTTTTGAGAATAGGTCTCACCCCCGGCCAAACTATGAAAAAAGCTGCGACTTATAGTCTGAAAAATACGATAATAATTTCACACATAAGCCGCTCCTGAGTATAAGTCGCACCCCCGGCCAAACTATGAAAAAAAGTGCGACTTATAGTCCACAAAATACGGTAATAATTTCACACATAAGTCGCTACTGAGTATAAGTCGCACCCCTGGTCAAACTATGAAAAAAACTGTGACTTATAGTCCGAAAAATATGGTAAATATTTCACACATAAGTCACTGCTGAGTATAAGTCGCACCCCCGGCCAAACTATGACAAAAACTGCGACTTATAGTCCGAAAAATACGGTAATAATTCCACACATAAGTCGCTACTGAGTATAAGTCGCACCCCTGGTCAAACTATGAAAAAAACTGTGACTTATAGTCCGAAAAATATGGTAAATATTTCACACATAAGTCACTCCTGAGTATAAGTCGCACCCCCGGCCAAACTATGACAAAAACTGCGACTTATAGTCCGAAAAATACGGTAATAATTCCACAAACAAGTTGCTTCTGAGTATAAGTCTCACCCCCGGCCAAACTATGACAAAAACTGCGACTTATAGTCCGAAAAATACGGTAATAATTCCACACACAAGTTGCTTCTGAGTATAAGTCTCACCCCCGGCCAAACTATGAAAAAAGCTGCTACTTATAGTCTGAAAAATACGATAATAATTTCACACATAAGCCGCTCCTGAGTATAAGTCGCACCCCCGGCCAAACTATGAAAAAAAGTGCGACTTATAGTCCGAAAAATACGGTAATAATTCCACACATAAGCCGCTCCTGAGTATAAGTCGCACCCCCGGCAAAACTATGAAAAAAACTGCGACTTATAGTCCGAAAAATATGGTAAATATTTCATACATAAGTCGCTCCTGAGTATAAGTCGCACCCCCGGCCAAACTATGACAAAAACTGCGACTTATAGTCCGAAAAATACGGTAATAATTCCACACACAAGTTGCTTCTGAGTATAAATCGCACCCCCGGCCAAACTATGGAAAAAAACTGCGCCTTATAGTCCGAAAAATACGGTAATAATTCCACACATAAGCCGCTCCTGAGTATAAGTCGCACCCCCGGCCAAACTATGACAAAAACTGCGACTTATAGTCATAAAAATACGGTAATAATTCCACACACAAGTTGCTTCTGAGTATAAGTCTCACGCCCGGCCAAACTATGAAAAAAGCTGCGACTTATAGTCTGAAAAATCCGATAATAATTTCACACATAAGCCGCTCCTGAGTATAAGTCGCACCCCCGGCCAAAGTATGAAAAAAAGTGCGACTTATAGTCCAAAAAATACGGTAATAATTTCACACATAAGTCGCTACTGAGTATAAGTCGCACCCCTGGTCAAACTATGAAAAAAACTGTGACTTATAGTCCGAAAAATATGGTAAATATTTCACACATAAGTCTCTCCTGAGTATAAGTCGCACCCCCGGCCAAACTATGACAAAAACTGCGACTTATAGTCCGAAAAATACGGTAATAATTCCACACATAAGTCGCTACTGAGTATAAGTCGCACCCCTGGTCAAACTATGAAAAAAACTGTGACTTATAGTCCGAAGAATATGGTAAATATTTCACACATAAGTCACTCCTGAGTATAAGTCGCACCCCCGGCCAAACTATGACAAAAACTGCGACTTATAGTCAGAAAAATACGGTAATAATTCCACAAACAAGTTGCTTCTGAGTATAAGTCTCACCCCCGGCCAAACTATGAAAAAAACTGCGACTTATAGTCCGAAAAATACGGTAATAATTCCACACACAAGTTGCTTCTGAGTATAAGTCTCACCCCCGGCCAAACTATGAAAAAAGCTGCGACTTATAGTCTGAAAAATACGATAATAATTTCACACATAAGCCGCTCCTGAGTATAAGTCGCACCCCCGGCCAAACTATGAAAAAAACTGCGACTTATAGTCCGAAAAATACGGTAATAATTCCACACATAAGTCGCTACTGAGTATAAGTCGCACCCCTGGTCAAACTATGAAAAAAACTGTGACTTAGAGTCCGAAAAATATGGTAAATATTTCACACATAAGTCACTCCTGAGTATAAGTCGCACCCCCGGCCAAACTATGACAAAAACTGCGACTTATAGTCCGAAAAATACGGTAATAATTCCACACATAAGTCGCTACTGAGTATAAGTCGCACCCCTGGTCAAACTATGAAAAAAAATGTGACTTATAGTCCGAAAAATATGGTAAATATTTCACACATAAGTCGCTCCAGAGTATAAGTCGCACCCCCGGCCAAACTATGACAAAAACTGCGACTTATAGTCCGAAAAATACGGTAATAATTCCACACACAAGTTGCTTCTGAGTATAAGTCTCACCCCCGGCCAAACTATGAAAAAAGCTGCGACTTATAGTCTGAAAAATCCGATAATAATTTCACACATAAGCCGCTCCTGAGTATAAGTCGCACCCCCGGCCAAACTATGAAAAAAAGTGCGACTTATAGTCCAAAAAATACGGTAATAATTTCACACATAAGTCGCTACTGAGTATAAGTCGCACCCCTGGTCAAACTATGAAAAAAACTGTGACTTATAGTCCGAAAAATATGGTAAATATTTCACACATAAGTCTCTCCTGAGTATAAGTCGCACCCCCGGCCAAACTATGACAAAAACTACGACTTATAGTCCGAAAAATACGGTAATAATTCCACACATAAGTCGCTACTGAGTATAAGTCGCACCCCTGGTCAAACTATGAAAAAAACTGTGACTTATAATCCGAAGAATATGGTAAATATTTCACACATAAGTCACTCCTGAGTATAAGTCGCACCCCCGGCCAAACTATGACAAAAACTGCGACTTATAGTCCGAAAAATACGGTAATAATTCCACACATAAGTCGCTACTGAGTATAAGTCGCACCCCTGGTCAAACTATGAAAAAAACTGTGACTTATAGTCCGAAAAATATGGTAAATATTTCACACATAAGTCACTCCTGAGTATAAGTCGCACCCCCGGCCAAACTATGACAAAAACTGCGACTTATAGTCCGAAAAATACGGTAATAATTCCACAAACAAGTTGCTTCTGAGTATAAGTCTCACCCCCGGCCAAACTATGACAAAAACTGCGACTTATAGTCCGAAAAATACGGTAATAATTCCACACACAAGTTGCTTCTGAGTATAAGTCTCACCCCCGGCCAAACTATGAAAAAAGCTGCGACTTATAGTCTGAAAAATACGATAATAATTTCACACATAAGCCGCTCCTGAGTATAAGTCGCACCCCCGGCCAAACTATGAAAAAAAGTGCGACTTATAGTCCAAAAAATACGGTAATAATTTCACACATAAGTCGCTCCTGAGTATAAGTCGCACCCCCGGCAAAACTATGAAAAAAACTGCGACTTATAGTCCGAAAAATATGGTAAATATTTCATACATAAGTCGCTCCTGAGTATAAGTCGCACCCCCGGCCAAACTATGACAAAAACTGCGACTCATAGTCCGAAAAATACGGTAATCATTCCACACACAAGTTGCTTCTGAGTATAAGTCTCACCCCCGGCCAAACTATGAAAAAAACTGCGACTTATAGTCTGAAAAATACAATAATAATTTCACACATAAGCCGCTCCTGAGTATAAGTCGCACCCCCGGCCAAACTATGAAAAAAAGTGCGACTTATAGTCCGAAAAATACGGTAATAATTCCACACATAAGCCGCTCCTGAGTATAAGTCGCACCCCCGGCAAAACTATGAAAAAAAATGTGACTTATAGTCCGAAAAATATGGTAAATATTTCACACATAAGTCGCTCCAGAGTATAAGTCGCACCCCCGGCCAAACTATGACAAAAACTGCGACTTATAGTCCGAAAAATACGGTAATAATTCCACACACAAGTTGCTTCTGAGTATAAGTCTCACCCCCGGCCAAACTATGAAAAAAGCTGCGACTTATAGTCTGAAAAATCCGATAATAATTTCACACATAAGCCGCTCCCGAGTATAAGTCGCACCCCCGGCCAAACTATGACAAAAACTGCGACTTATAGTCCGAAAAATACGGTAATAATTCCACACATAAGTCGCTACTGAGTATAAGTCGCACCCCTGGTCAAACTATGAAAAAAAATGTGACTTATAGTCCGAAAAATATGGTAAATATTTCACACATAAGTCGCTCCAGAGTATAAGTCGCACCCCCGGCCAAACTATGAAAAAAACTGCGACTTATAGTCCGAAAAATATGGTAAATATTTCACACATAAGTCACTCCTGAGTATAAGTCGCACCCCCGGCCAAACTATGACAAAAACTGCGACTTATAGTCCGAAAAATACGGTAATAATTCCACACATAAGTCGCTACTGAGTATAAGTCGCACCCCTGGTCAAACTATGAAAAAAAATGTGACTTATAGTCCGAAAAATATGGTAAATATTTCACACATAAGTCGCTCCAGAGTATAAGTCGCACCCCCGGCCAAACTATGACAAAAACTGCGACTTATAGTCCGAAAAATACGGTAATAATTCCACACACAAGTTGCTTCTGAGTATAAGTCTCACCCCCGGCCAAACTATGAAAAAAGCTGCGACTTATAGTCTGAAAAATCCGATAATAATTTCACACATAAGCCGCTCCTGAGTATAAGTCGCACCCCCGGCCAAACTATGAAAAAGAGTGCGACTTATAGTCCAAAAAATACGGTAATAATTTCACACATAAGTCGCTACTGAGTATAAGTCGCACCCCTGGTCAAACTATGAAAAAAACTGTGACTTATAGTCCGAAAAATATGGTAAATATTTCACACATAAGTCTCTCCTGAGTATAAGTCGCACCCCCGGCCAAACTATGACAAAAACTACGACTTATAGTCCGAAAAATACGGTAATAATTCCACACATAAGTCGCTACTGAGTATAAGTCGCACCCCTGGTCAAACTATGAAAAAAACTGTGACTTATAATCCGAAGAATATGGTAAATATTTCACACATAAGTCACTCCTGAGTATAAGTCGCACCCCCGGCCAAACTATGACAAAAACTGCGACTTATAGTCAGAAAAATACGGTAATAATTCCACAAACAAGTTGCTTCTGAGTATAAGTCTCACCCCCAGCCAAACTATGACAAAAACTGCGACTTATAGTCCGAAAAATATGGTAAATATTTCACACATAAGTCGCTCCAGAGTATAAGTCGCACCCCCGGCCAAACTATGAAAAAAACTGCGACTTATAGTCCGAAAAATATGGTAAATATTTCCCACATAAGTCACTCCCGAGTATAAGTCGCACCCCCGGCCAAACTATGACAAAAACTGCGACTTATAGTCCGAAAAATACGGTAATAATTCCACACATAAGTCGCTACTGAGTATAAGTCGCACCCCTGGTCAAACTATGAAAAAAACTGTGACTTAGAGTCCGAAAAATATGGTAAATATTTCACACATAAGTCACTCCTGAGTATAAGTCGCAACCCCGGCCAAACTATGACAAAAACTGCGACTTATAGTCCGAAAAATACGGTAATAATTCCACACATAAGTCGCTACTGAGTATAAGTCGCACCCCTGGTCAAACTATGAAAAAAAATGTGACTTATAGTCCGAAAAATATGGTAAATATTTCACACATAAGTCGCTCCAGAGTATAAGTCGCACCCCCGGCCAAACTATGACAAAAACTGCGACTTATAGTCCGAAAAATACGGTAATAATTCCACACACAAGTTGCTTCTGAGTATAAGTCTCACCCCCGGCCAAACTATGAAAAAAGCTGCGACTTATAGTCTGAAAAATCCGATAATAATTTCACACATAAGCCGCTCCTGAGTATAAGTCGCACCCCCGGCCAAACTATGAAAAAAAGTGCGACTTATAGTCCAAAAAATACGGTAATAATTTCACACATAAGTCGCTACTGAGTATAAGTCGCACCCCTGGTCAAACTATGAAAAAAACTGTGACTTACAGTCCGAAAAATATGGTAAATATTTCACACATAAGTCTCTCCTGAGTATAAGTCGCACCCCCGGCCAAACTATGACAAAAACTACGACTTATAGTCCGAAAAATACGGTAATAATTCCACACATAAGTCGCTACTGAGTATAAGTCGCACCCCTGGTCAAACTATGAAAAAAACTGTGACTTATAATCCGAAGAATATGGTAAATATTTCACACATAAGTCACTCCTGAGTATAAGTCGCACCCCCGGCCAAACTATGACAAAAACTGCGACTTATAGTCAGAAAAATACGGTAATAATTCCACAAACAAGTTGCTTCTGAGTATAAGTCTCACCCCCGGCCAAACTATGACAAAAACTGCGACTTATAGTCTGAAAAATACGGTAATAATTCCACAAACAAGTTGCTTCTGAGTATAAGTCTCACCCCCGGCCAAACTATGAAAAAAGCTGCGACTTATAGTCTGAAAAATACGATAATAATTTCACACATAAGCCGCTCCTGAGTATAAGTCGCACCCCCGGCCAAACTATGAAAAAAAGTGCGACTTATAGTCCAAAAAATACGGTAATAATTTCACACATAAGTCGCTACTGAGTATAAGTCGCACCCCTGGTCAAACTATGAAAAAAACTGTGACTTATAGTCCGAAAAATATGGTAAATATTTCACACATAAGTCTCTCCTGAGTATAAGTCGCACCCCCGGCCAAACTATGACAAAAACTGCGACTTATAGTCCGAAAAATACGGTAATAATTCCACACATAAGTCGCTACTGAGTATAAGTCGCACCCCTGGTCAAACTATGAAAAAAACTGTGACTTATAGTCCGAAAAATATGGTAAATATTTCACACATAAGTCACTCCTGAGTATAAGTCGCACCCCCGGCCAAACTATGACAAAAACTGCGACTTATAGTCTGGAAAATACGATAATAATTTCACACATAAGCCGCTCCTGAGTATAAGTCGCACCCCCGGCCAAACTATGAAAAAAAGTGCGACTTATAGTCCGAAAAATACGGTAATAATTCCACACACAAGTTGCTTCTGAGTATAAGTCTCACCCCCGGCCAAACTATGAAAAAAGCTGTGACTTATAGTCTGAAAAATACGATAATAATTTCACACATAAGCCGCTCCTGAGTATAAGTCGCACCCCCGGCAAAACTATGAAAAAAACTGCGACTTATAGTCCGAAAAATATGGTAAATATTTCATAAATAAGTCGCTCCTGAGTATAAGTCGCACCCCCGGCCAAACTATGACAAAAACTGCGACTTATAGTCCGAAAAATACGGTAATAATTCCACACACAAGTTGCTTCTGAGTATAAGTCGCACCCCCGGCCAAACTATGACAAAAACTGCAACTTATAGTCCGAAAAATACGGTAATAATTCCACACACAAGTTGCTCCTGAGTATAAGTCTCACCCCCGGCCAAACTATGAAAAAACCTGCGACTTATAGTCTGAAAAATACGATAATAATTTCACACATAAGCCGCTCCCGAGTATAAGTCGCACCCCCGGCCAAACTATGAAAAAAAGTGCGATTTATAGTCCGAAAAATACGGTAATAATTCCACACATAAGCCGCTCCCGAGTATAAGTCGCACCCCCGGCAAAACTATGAAAAAAACTGCGACTTATAGTCCGAAAAATATGGTAAATATTTCATACATAAGTCGCTCCTGAGTATAAGTCGCACCCCCGGCCAAACTATGACAAAAACTGCGACTTATAGTCCGAAAAATACGGTAATAATTCCACACACAAGTTGCTTCTGAGTATAAGTCTCACCCCCGGCCAAACTATGAAAAAAACTGCGACTTATAGTCTGAAAAATACGATAATAATTTCACACATAAGTCGCTCCTGAGTATAAGTCTCACCCCCGGCCAAACTATGAAAAAAACTGCGACTTATAGTCTGGAAAATACGATAATAATTTCACACATAAGCCGCTCCTGAGTATAAGTCGCACCCCCGGCCAAACTATGAAAAAAAGTGCGACTTATAGTCCGAAAAATACGGTAATAATTCCACACACAAGTTGCTTCTGAGTATAAGTCTCACCCCCGGCCAAACTATGAAAAAAGCTGCGACTTATAGTCTGAAAAATACGATAATAATTTCACACATAAGCCGCTCCTGAGTATAAGTCGCACCCCCGGCCAAACTAATAAAAAAAGTGCGACTTATAGTCCAAAAAATACGGTAATAATTTCACACATAAGCCGCTCCTGAGTATAAGTCGCACCCCCGGCAAAACTATGAAAAAAACTGCGACTTATAGTCCGAAAAATATGGTAAATATTTCATACATAAGTCGCTCCTGAGTATAAGTCGCACCCCCGGCCAAACTATGACAAAAACTGCGACTTATAGTCCGAAAAATACGGTAATAATTCCACACACAAGTTGCTTCTGAGTATAAGTCTCACCCCCGGCCAAACTATGAAAAAAACTGCGACTTATAGTCAGAAAAATACGATAATAATTTCACACATAAGCCGCTCCTGAGTATAAGTCGCACCCCCGGCCAAACTATAAAAAAAACTGCGACTTATAGTCTGAAAAATACGATAATAATTTCACACATAAGCCGCTCCTGAGTATAAATCACACCCCTGGCCAAACTATGGAAAAAAACTGCGACTTATAGTCCGAAAAATACGGTAATAATTTCACACATAAGTCGCTACTGAGTATAAGTCGCACCCCTGGTCAAACTATGAAAAAAACTGTGACTTATAGTCCGAAAAATATGGTAAATATTTCACACATAAGTCGCTCCAGAGTATAAGTCGCACCCCCGGCCAAACTATGACAAAAACTGCGACTTATAGTCCGAAAAATACGGTAATAATTCCACACACAAGTTGCTTCTGAGAATAAGTCTCACCCCCGGCCAAACTATGAAAAAAACTGCGACTTATAGTCCGAAAAATACGGTAATAATTTTACACATAAGTCGCTACTGAGTATAAGTCGCACCCCTGGTCAAATTATGAAAAAAAATGTTACTTATAGTCCGAAAAATATGGTAAATATTTCACACATAAGTCGCTCCAGAGTATAAGTCGCACCCCCGGCCAAACTATGACAAAAACTGCGACTTATAGTCCGAAAAATACGGTAATAATTCCACACACAAGTTGCTTCTGAGTATAAGTCTCACCCCCGGCCAAACTATGAAAAAAACTGCGACTTATAGTCTGAAAAATACGATAATAATTTCACACATAAGCCGCTCCTGAGTATAAGTCGCACCCCCGGCCAAACTATGAAAAAAATTGCGACTTATAGTCTGAAAAATACGATAATAATTTCACACATAAGCCGCTCCTGAGTATAAGTCGCACCCCCGGCCAAACTATGAAAAAATGTGCGACTTATAGTCCAACAAATACGGTAATAATTTCACACATAAGTCGCTCCTGAGTATAAGTCGCACCCCCGGCAAAACTATGAAAAAAACTGCGACTTATAGTCCGAAAAATATGGTAAATATTTCATACATAAGTCGCTCCTGAGTATAAGTCGCACCCTCGGCCAAACTATGACAAAAACTGCGACTTATACTCCGAAAAATACGGTAATGATTCCACACACAAGTTGTTTCTGAGTATAAGTCTCACCCCCGGCCAAACTATGAAAAAAACTGCGACTTATAGTCTGAAAAATACGATAATAATTTCACACATAAGCCGCTCCTGAGTATAAGTCGCACCCCCGGCCAAACTATGAAAAAAAGTGCGACTTATAGTCCAAAAATTACGGTAATAATTTCACACATAAGTTGCTCCTGAGTATAAGTCGCACCCCCGGCAAAACTATGAAAAAAACTGCGACTTATAGTCCGAAAAATATGGTAATAATTTCACACATAAGTCGCTACGGAGTATAAGTCGCACCCCCGGCCAAACTATGACAAAAACTGCGACTTATAGTCCGAAAAATACGGTAATATTTCACACATAAGTCGCTCCAGAGTATAAGTCTCACCCCCGGCCAAACTATGAAAAAAACTGCGACTTATAGTCTGAAAAATACGATAATAATTTCACACATAAGCCGCTCCTGAGTATAAGTCGCACCCCCGGCCAAACTATGAAAAAAAGTGCGACTTATAGTCCGAAAAATACGGTAATAATTTCACACATAAGTCGCTCCTGAGTATAAGTCGCACCCCCAGCAAAACTATGCAAAAAACTGCGACTTATAGTCCGAAAAATATGGTAAATATTTCATACATAAGTCGCTCCTGAGTATAAGTCGCACCCCCGGCCAAACTATGACAAAAACTGCGACTTATAGTCCAAAAAATACGGTAATAATTCCACACACAAGTTGCTTCTGAGTATAAGTCTCACCCCCGGCCAAACTATGACAAAAACTGCGACTTATAGTCCGAAAAATACGGTAATAATTTCACACACAAGTTGCTTCTGAGTATAAGTCGCACCCCCGGCCAAACTATGAAAAAAACTGCGACTTATAGTCTGAAAACTACGATAATAATTTCACACATAAGCCGCTCCTGAGTACAAGTCGCACCCCCGGCCAAACTTAAAAAAAAGTGTGACTTATAGTCCGAAAAAAAAAACGGTAATAATTTCACACATAAGTCGCTCCTGAGTATAAGTCGCACCCCCGGCAAAACTATGAAAAAAACTGCGACTTATAGTCCGAAAAATACGGTAATAATTCCACACACAAGTTGCTCCTGAGTATAAGTCTCACCCCCGGCCAAACTATGAAAAAAGCTGCGACTTATAGTCTGAAAAATACGATAATAATTTCACACATAAGCCGCTCCTGAGTATAAGTCGCACCCCCGGCCAAACTATGAAAAAAAGTGCGACTTATAGTCCGAAAAATACGGTAATAATTTCACACATAAGTCGCTCCTGAGTATAAGTCGCACCCCCAGCAAAACTATGCAAAAAACTGCGACTTATAGTCCGAAAAATATGGTAAATATTTCATACATAAGTCGCTCCTGAGTATAAGTCGCACCCCCGGCCAAACTATGACAAAAACTGCGACTTATAGTCCAAAAAATACGGTAATAATTCCACACACAAGTTGCTTCTGAGTAGAAGTCTCACCCCCGGCCAAACTATGACAAAAACTGCGACTTATAGTCCGAAAAATACGGTAATAATTTCACACACAAGTTGCTTCTGAGTATAAGTCGCACCCCCGGCCAAACTATGAAAAAAACTGCGACTTATAGTCTGAAAACTACGATAATAATTTCACACATAAGCCGCTCCTGAGTACAAGTCGCACCCCCGGCCAAACTTAAAAAAAAGTGTGACTTATAGTCCGAAAAAAAAAACGGTAATAATTTCACACATAAGTCGCTCCTGAGTATAAGTCGCACCCCCGGCAAAACTATGAAAAAAACTGCGACTTATAGTCCGAAAAATACGGTAATAATTCCACACACAAGTTGCTCCTGAGTATAAGTCTCACCCCCGGCCAAACTATGAAAAAAACTGCGACTTATAGTCTGAAAAATACGATAATAATTTCACACATAAGCCGCTCCTGAGTATAAGTCGCACCCCCGGCCAAACTATGAAAAAAAGTGCGACTTATAGTCCGAAAAATACGGTAATAATTTCACACATAAGTCGCTCCTGAGTATAAGTCGCACCCCCAGCAAAACTATGCAAAAAACTGCGACTTATAGTCCGAAAAATACGGTACAATGAAACATTGCTACCTATAGGTAACCCACGTCAAAGTACAAACCCCGTTTCCATATGAGTTGGGAAATTGTGTTGGATGTAAATATAAACAGAATACAAGCCCTTTTTAAAAAAATTTTTTTTAGATATATGCATACTAGTTATAGCTATTTGGCTGTTCTAGTTTTTATTTGTATTTATTTATTTATTATCTTTTTATTTATTTATTTATTTTTTAATTTTTATTTACTTTATTTTTTCTAATACACTGTAGCACTTTGAGATTGTTTACTCAATATAAAGTGCTTTTTACAAATAAAATCTAATATTATTATTATTATTATTATTATTGATGGGTCAAATGCAGAGGACACATTTCACCACACCTAGTGTGTGTGTGTGTGTGTAACTATCATTGGTATTTTAACCCTTTTGTGGTGTTCGGGTCTGTGGGACCCGCTTTCATTTTTTTATTAAAAGAAAAATTATACAATTAATTAATTTTTCAAACTGAGATTCACTGACTTTGGCTCATTTTCTGTAAAGAACATATTTCAGAATACATATTTAATGACCACACATCATATTACATTTCTATTACATTGATGAAATTGATGTTGTGTGTACCACACACACACCTACATGTGTTGCCTACTTTGTGTGGACCCACGTTTGGTTAGTAGGTTGTGAGGGGCCCCCCTTTCCACTATAGCTAGAATGATGAAAAAAATATATCTAGCACTAGACGGGAGTAGAGAGTTGCAGCCTCACTTCAGAATGCAAAACACACAAAGTAAAACAAATATTTTACTTCTGTAGTTGTGAGGACCAGGCAAATGTCCTCACCGAAAGGGTGGTTTGCCAAGTGTATGTCCACACGCCAGGTCTAGACAGGAGGAGGACAGAGTGTAGGTACACAGAACATCAGAGGGTCAAAATGTGCGAGAAAATGAGAGCAGACAGTGTTGACAAACAATGTTGCAACCTTGTGTGGGAACCGCAGGTGCAGAAACACAAAAGAAGAATCCCTGTGGGATGCAGAAACTGGCAGAGAAATTTTCCGTGCAACGTTCATATTGTTGTTACTCAGCCAGCGTTTGTGGGTCTGATGGACCCGTTGCATTTTGTGGCTTTTAATGCCTCACAATCAAACACTTTTATGTTAAAATACTGAACAGATGTTTATTGGGATAAGGGAAACATCTGTTCAGTATTTTAACATAAAGTGTTTGATTGTGAGGCATTAAAAGCCACAAAATGCAACGGGTCCATTTGTTAGAATAATTATGTATATATCATCATCATAACTTTTTGCTTTAGGGCCATTGCTATAAATTATTGTCGATTGTCCTGAAGTGGTATTTTTGTATCTGTGCAAAGCTGGCAGTCCAAAAGATTGCCAGCCGACTTTATCAGTGTTGTGTCCAGACTGGCTGCCAAGGCTGAACACCGCCGTGACGCAGGCAGACAGCGCAGAGACAAGGCGATATGACCTGCGTCAACTCATTTTTAAATATTCTATAATCATATATTGTGTCTAACTGGAGTTGTCGAGATTACCCCCTTCCCTCAGCGACAGCTTCAGTGATGTACGGTAATAGGCCCAGAGACGTGCGGTGAGGTTGATGGTTGGTGAGGCACTGACTTCATCACAGTCAGATTTACAAACATATGAACCCTAAAGAGTATCTTATTCACCATTTGATTGGCAGCAGTTAACGGGTTATGTTTAAAAGCTCATACCAGCATTCTTCCCTGCTTGGCACTCAGCATCAAGGGTTGGAATTGGGGGTTAAATCACCAAAAATGATTCCCGGGCGCGGCGCCGCTGCTGCCCACTGCTCCCCTCACCTCCCAGGGGGTGATCAAGGGGATGGGTCAAATGCAGACGACAAATTTCATTACACCTAGTGTGTGTGTGACAATCATTGGTACTTTAACTTAACTTTAACTTTACACATACAAACTGTAGCACACAAAAAAGCACATTTAATAAAAAAAACGTTATTATGGTCTTACCTTTACTTAGAAATTAAGTCCATGCACCGCAACTAAAGCCCTCACTTAAACTTTCCACGTGCAAGATTGAATCTATTTAAAAAAGTGTAACTGAGGGTTTATAAATGTCGATGAATGAAAGTATGAAACTACAAAATAACAAACACGGAGGCTCCAGTTTACACGAGGACCACTTTATTTACCTTCTTTCAAAAACCTCCGCAACGTGACATCACTTCCGCTCTTAGCGCCTTCAAAATAAGAGCTCAAGGCATATACTGTATAACAGCGCATAACAGGAACTTAACATCACAAAGAGGAAAGCCCATGAAAATAGGTTACAAAAGTTATTTAATAAGAAGCCAAAAAGTGCAAAAACAATAATGTTCGTGTTGGAGGAGTTGTGAATTAGATACACCTGCAGTCTGCAGGTGTACCTAATGTTGTGGCCCTGCAGTCATTCACAACTCCTTCAACACCAACATTATTGTTTTTGCACTTTTTGGCTTCTTATGAAATAATTGTTTTAAATAGATTCAATCTTGCACGTGGAAAGTTTAAGTGTGGGCTTTAGTTGATATAACAATTCTACGGCGGGGGTGCAGGAGGCAGGATTACTGGAGCCTCAGCCAGTGCGTCTTTTGCAGCCGTTTTATGATCGCTCAGCACAAGAAATACGTTACACACATACAGTTGTTGACCAAATACACTGTACATTATATACCTCAGCTAACTAAACTATGGAAATGTATAATATAGTTCATATAGCAATACAGTCTCACTGCACAGCAGACCAGCAGTTAGCCGAGTTCGGAATCCATGTTGAGGCACTGAGTGACGTGCCTCAACTGGCTGCTGTTCACCGCACCGTCTCTTCTCAGTATTTGAACGGCAAATGTGAAAATTCAGCGATTTTGAATAAAAAAATCTAAAACTGGTGAAGTTAAATGGAAAATAACTTTATAGTATAATCACTGGATACATATAACAATTTAATTTTTTTTTTTTCTTTTTACATTTTTTTTCTTTCCATGATGGCAGGTGAGGCCCCGCCTCACCTGCCTCTAGTGACTGCACGTCACTGCCTGACACCATCAGACCCACAAACGCTGGCTGAGTAAAAACAATACGAACATTACACAAGGGTTATCTTTATCCACACGTTCCGAAAAAATATTACCCCATTTTTCATAGGGCTGTGAATCGTTGGGAGCCCACGCGATGGATTCTCGATTCAAAATCAATACATTATAATAACGTCGGGTGCCAGTTCTATGAGCTTAAAATGTCAGCAATTTTATGAAAACGAGTCGTAACTTTACTCGACAAAAGTCACAATTTTATAAGAAAACTTCAACATTTTGGCAATATTATAATAGAAAATCTGAATTTTACTCTGCAAAATTATGCCAAAAGTCATCATTTTACTCCAAAAAATTTCACTAATTTACGAGAACAACTAAAAAATTGGCAATATTGTGATAAACGTCGGGATTTTATATGACAAATGTCACCATGTTGCAATAAAAAGTAATAATTTTACGAGAAAATATGGCAATATTACAGAAACAGAAAGAACATAATAAATTGTCCCAATTTTATATGAAAAAAGTCTATCTCATCTGCATTCGGCTTGTTTGATCATATATTGCTGCCTTTGCACAATGTTTACTATTGTATGCACATTAAATCAACCAAAAAAATCCTGACTTTGGAGCAATGTTCACGGACTCCAGTATTTGGTTCCGAAAAAATATTATCCCATTTTTCATAGGGCTGTGAATCGTTGGGAGCCCAACACGATGAATTCTCTATTCAAAATCAATACATTATAATAACGTCGGGTGCCAGTTCTATGAGCTTAAAATGTCAGCAATTTTATGAAAACGAGTCGTAACTTTACTCGACAAAAGTCACAATTTTATAAGAAAACTTCAACATTTTGGCAATATTATAATAGAAAATCTGAATTTTACTCTGCAAAATTATGCCAAAAGTCATCATTTTACTCCAAAAAATTTCACTATTTTACGAGAACAACTAAAAAATTGGCGATATTGTGATAAAAGTCGGGATCTTATATGACAAATGTCACCATGTTGCAATAAAAAGTAATAATTTTACGAGAAAATATGGCAATATTACAGAAACAGAAAGAACATAATAAATTGTCCCAATTTTATATTAAAAAAAAAAGTCTATCTCAGCTGCAGTCGGCTTGTTTGATCATATATTGCTGCCTTTGCACAATGTTTACTTTTGTATGCACATTAAATCAACCAAAAAAATCCTGACTTTGGAGCAATGTTCACGGACTCCAGTATTTGGTTCTGAAAAAATATTACCCCATTTTTCATAGGGCTGTGAATCGTTGGGAGCCCACGCGATGAATTCTCGATTCAAAATCAGTACTTTATAATAACGTCGGGTGCCGGTTCTATGAGCTTAAAATGTCAGCAATTTTATGAAAACGAGTCGTAACTTTACTCGACAAAAGTCACAATTTTATAAGAAAACTTCAACATTTTGGCAATATTATAATAGAAAATCTGAATTTTACTCTGCAAAATTATGCCAAAAGTCATAATTTTACTCCAAAAAATGTCACTATTTTACGAAAAACAACTAAAAAATTGGCAATATTGTGATAAAAGTCGGGATCTTATATGACAAATGTCACCATGTTGCAATAAAAAGTAATAATTTTACGAGAAAATATGGCAATATTACAGAAACAGAAAGAACATAATAAATTGTCCCAATTTTATAAGAAAAAAGTCTATCTCAGCTGCATTCGGCTTGTTTGATCATATATTGCTGCCTTTGCACAATGTTTACTTTTGTATGCACATTAAATCAACCAAAAAAATCCTGACTTTGGAGCAATGTTCACGGACTCCAGTATTTGGTTCTGAAAAAATATTACCCCATTTTTCATAGGGCTGTGAATCGTTGGGAGCCCACGCGATGAATTCTCGATTCAAAATCAGTACTTTATAATAACGTCGGGTGCCGGTTCGATGAGCTTGAAATGTCAGCAATTTTATGAAAACGAGTCGTAACTTTACTCGACAAAAGTCACAATTTTATAAGAAAACTTCAACATTTTGGCAATATTATAATAGAAAATCTGAATTTTACTCTGCAAAATTATGCCAAAAGTCATAATTTTACTCCAAAAAATGTCACTATTTTACGAGAACAACTAAAAAATTGGCAATATTGTGATAAAAGTCGGGATCTTATATGACAAATGTCACCATGTTGCAATAAAAAGTAATAATTTTACGAGAAAATATGGCAATATTACAGAAACAGAAAGAACATAATAAATTGTCCCAATTTTATAAGAAAAAAGTCTATCTCAGCTGCATTCGGCTTGTTTGATCATATATTGCTGCCTTTGCACAATGTTTACTTTTGTATGCACATTAAATCAACCAAAAAAATCCTGACTTTGGAGCAATGTTCACGGACTCCAGTATTTGGTTCCGAAAAAATATTACCCCATTTTTCATAGGGCTGTGAATCGTTGGGAGCCCACGCGATGGATTCTCGATTCAAAATCAGTACTTTATAATAACGTCGGGTGCCAGTTCTATGAGCTTAAAATGTCGGCAATTTTATGAAAACGAGTCGTAACTTTACTCGACAAAAGTCACAATTTTATAAGAAAACTTCAACATTTTGGCAATATTATAATAGAAAATCTGAATTTTACTCGGCAAAATTATGCCAAAAGTCATCATTTTACTCCAAAAAATGTCACTATTTTACGAGAACAACTAAAAAATTGGCAATATTGTGATCAAAGTCGGGATTTTATATGACAAATGTCACCATGTTGCAATAAAAAGTAATAATTTTACGAGAAAATATGGCAATATTACAGAAACAGAAAGAACATAATAAATTGTCCCAATTTTATATTAAAAAAAAAGTCTATCTCAGCTGCAGTCGGCTTGTTTTATCATATATTGCTGCCTTTGCACAATGTTTACTTTTGTATGCACATTAAATCAACCAAAAAAATCCTGACTTTGGAGCAATGTTCACGGACTCCAGTATTTGGTTCTGAAAAAATATTACCCCATTTTTCATAGGGCTGTGAATCGTTGGGAGCCCAACACGATGGATTCTCGATTCAAAATCAGTACTTTATAATAACGTCGGGTGCCAGTTCTATGAGCTTAAAATGTCGGCAATTTTATGAAAACGAGTCGTAACTTTACTCGACAAAAGTCACAATTTTATAAGAAAACTTCAACATTTTGGCAATATTATAATAGAAAATCTGAATTTTACTCGGCAAAATTATGCCAAAAGTCATCATTTTACTCCAAAAAATGTCACTATTTTACGAGAACAACTAAAAAATTGGCAATATTGTGATCAAAGTCGGGATTTTATATGACAAATGTCACCATGTTGCAATAAAAAGTAATAATTTTACGAGAAAATATGGCAATATTACAGAAACAGAAAGAACATAATAAATTGTCCCAATTTTATATTAAAAAAAAAGTCTATCTCAGCTGCATTCGGCTTGTTTTATCATGTATTGCTGCCTTTGCACAATGTTTACTTTTGTATGCACATTAAATCAACCAAAAAAATCCTGACTTTGGAGCAATGTTCACGGACTCCAGTATTTGGTTCCGAAAAAATATTACCCCATTTTTCATAGGGCTGTGAATCGTTGGGAGCCCAACACGATGAATTCTCGATTCAAAATCAATACATTATAATAACGTCGGGTGCCAGTTCTATGAGCTTAAAATGTCAGCAATTTTATGAAAACGAGTCGTAACTTTACTTGACAAAAGTCACAATTTTATAAGAAAACTTCAACATTTTGGCAATATTATAATAGAAAATCTGAATTTTACTCTGCAAAATTATGCCAAAAGTCATCATTTTACTCCAAAAAATGTCACTATTTTACGAGAACAACTAA
This sequence comes from Nerophis lumbriciformis, assembly GCF_033978685.3. Classification (NCBI taxonomy): domain Eukaryota; kingdom Metazoa; phylum Chordata; class Actinopteri; order Syngnathiformes; family Syngnathidae; genus Nerophis; species Nerophis lumbriciformis. The sequence continues at coordinate 10,701,020 of NC_084552.2, read as the reverse complement.
AAAATTGGCAATATTGTGATAAAAGTCGGGATCTTATATGACAAATGTCACCATGTTGCAATAAAAAGTAATAATTTTACGAGAAAATATAGCAATATTACAGAAACAGAAAGAACATAATAAATTGTCCCAATTTTATATGAAAAAAGTCTATCTCAGCTGCATTCGGCTTGTTTGATCATATATTGCTGCCTTTGCACAATGTTTACTTTTGTATGCACATTAAATCAACCAAAAAAATCCTGACTTTGGAGCAATGTTCACGGACTCCAGTATTTGGTTCCGAAAAAATATTACCCCATTTTTCATAGGGCTGTGAATCGTTGGGAGCCCAACACGATGGATTCTCGATTCAAAATCAGTACTTTATAATAACGTCGGGTGCCAGTTCTATGAGCTTAAAATGTCGGCAATTTTATGAAAACGAGTCGTAACTTTACTCGACAAAAGTCACAATTTTATAAGAAAACTTCAACATTTTGGCAATATTATAATAGAAAATCTGAATTTTACTCGGCAAAATTATGCCAAAAGTCATCATTTTACTCCAAAAAATGTCACTATTTTACGAGAACAACTAAAAAATTGGCAATATTGTGATCAAAGTCGGGATTTTATATGACAAATGTCACCATGTTGCAATAAAAAGTAATAATTTTACGAGAAAATATGGCAATATTACAGAAACAGAAAGAACATAATAAATTGTCCCAATTTTATATAAAAAAAAAAGTCTATCTCAGCTGCATTCGGCTTGTTTTATCATATATTGCTGCCTTTGCACAATGTTTACTATTGTATGCACATTAAATCAACCAAAAAAATCCTGACTTTGGAGCAATGTTCACGGACTCCAGTATTTGGTTCCGAAAAAATATTACCCCATTTTTCATAGGGCTGTGAATCGTTGGGAGCCCAACACGATGAATTCTCGATTCAAAATCAGTACTTTATAATAACGTCGGGTGCCAGTTCTATGATTGACTAGGAAAGGGATTTAATGGCCCCGTTCCTGAAGGGGGGTAAGTCGTGTGAAAGGAAGGCAGGGGGCGGGGTTGTCCCCATACCAATATTTAGGTTCCGGTACCGGTATCAAGCAGAAAATGTGTTTATTTCAGCTATTTAGGCGACAGTGTGTTTCATCCAGTGGTGTGTGCCGTCACACAACCAGAAATCATGATCATAATTAAAGATACACTTATTTTTTTGTTTACTTTCCCTAAATATGTAAAAATATTCATATTCTCTTCATGTCATATAATGCTCCTTCCAGTGCTGTTGTTGTTAGTTTTAGTTTGTATCCAATCAGAATTCAGCTATGCTGTACCAAATCTGCCTTCAGAATCAACAATGTCTGAACGGGGACATACAGTTGATAGATAATTGCCATAGCCAACCAGATCACCAGTTGTTGTCAGTAAGGCCTTCTAGCTGGCCTCACCTTCAACGCCTCCTGTGATTGGATACTCACCGGGACCGTCAGCGGATGAATTTGAGAACACATACAGTTGATAGACAGTTGCGATAGTCAGTCAGATCACAAGTTGTTGACAGTAGCCTATCTCGGTAGCCTGATGTTAACGAGACTGTGATTGGATACTCACTTGTCACTCCAAAGTGAGTATCCAATCACACGTTGCAATTTAGCAGGAAGCGTTGTGCGGTAGCCATACCGGGCTAGCAGAGAAATCACCATTTAATCAAACATTGATTAGGTGGCAGATATATATATTTGCAAATCCCATAGGGGTGATGGAAGGATGGGCAGCGCCTGAGAGCTGCGGCGAACCACCATGGCCCCGCACTCCCTCCCCTCTGTTGCTAGATATATGCTTTGCTATGGAGGTTTATTCCCACTCCAGACTAGGCCCCCTTAGGAGCCCAGTCCAGATTGTATTTTTTTACTCATCCTTCCCCAGCGTTTTACCTTTTCCCCATCTTGTACGGGGCTTTGTGGCGACCCATCAGCGTTCCTGTTCTGTAACCCTGTACACTGTTTGTTTGTCTCATCTTGAACGGGTTTGTGCTGAAAACAAAGTTTCGTTGTACTTGTGCAATGACAATAAAGACCTATCCTATTTTCAAGAAGGATATTTCAAGAGAAACTACATCTTGTGAGACCATGTCGGACAACCCAGGAAGCTATCTCAGCTGTCCCGGCAATGAAATGTGGAAATGTCCGACTACGAGCGGTACCACTGGCTTATATGGCGTCGAATGGGTGCTACAAATTGTGAGTTCAAATACAACATTTTTTCAATTTTAATGTGTTTTTTGCAATTTTAATTTTGACAGTATGACATAAAATATATTTTAATTGCTGATGCGTTTTAATAGTTTTTTAATGACATGGTTTGTACACTGTTGATGTGGGTCAATGCACAGTAAATGTGTTTCTGTATAGTATTTCTCCAGCCATGGTCATGTGGTGACATCAATGATAGTATTTGGAGAGGTCAGTGAAGTCGGACATCACTGAAGGCCTAGGTGGGAAACGCCCGGCCCGCCACTGGTTTTATCCCAGCACTTGATTAATCGAACATACTAAAATACTGACTAAAATACTTGATTGCCGCAGCCCTAAATAAATATCATGTAGGGTTGTCCCGATACCAAGATTTTGGTACCGTTACCAAAATGCTTTTTGATACCTTTTTCAATAAAGGGGACCACAAAAAAATTGCATTTTTGGCTTTATTATAACAACAAATGTTAGTGTACATGAAACATATGTTTATTATTGTCATTTAGTCCTTAAATAAAATAGTGAACATACTAGACAACTTGTCTTTTAGTAGCAAGTAAACAAACAAAGACTCCTAATTAGTCAATGCAGTAACACATTGGGTCATTTATACACCTATTATTTTGTACACATTATGAGGGACAAACTGTAAAAATGGATTATCAATCTACTTGTTCATTTACCGTATTTTTCGGATTATAAGGCGCCACTTAAAATCTTTTCATTTTCTGCGCCTTATAACCCAGTGCGCCTAATGTACGGAAAAATTCTGGTTGTGCTTACCGACCTCGGAGCAATTTTTTGGGGTACATGGTGAAATGATGAGTGTGACCAGTAGATGGCAGTCACACATAAGAGATACGTGTAGACTGCAATATGATGGCAGTCACACATAAGAGATCCGTGCAGACTGCAATATGATGGCAGTCACACATAAGAGATACGTGTAGACTGCAATATGATGGCAGTCACACATAAGAGATACGTGTAGACTGCAATATGATGGCAGTCACACATAAGAGATACGTGTAGACTGCAATATGATGGCAGTCACACATAAGAGATACGTGTAGACTGCAATATGATGGCAGTCACACATAAGAGATACGTGTAGACTGCAATATGATGGCAGTCATACATAAAAGATACGTGTAGACTGCAATATGATGGCAGTCACACATAAGAGATACGTGTAGATTGCAATATGATGGCAGTCACACATAAGATACGTGTAGATTGCAATATGATGGCAGTCACACAAGAGATACGTGTAGATTGCAATATGATGGCAGTCACACATAAGACATACGTGTAGACTGCAATATGATGGCAGTCACACATAAGAGATACGTGCAGACTGCAATATGATGGCAGTCACACAAGAGATACGTGTAGACTGCAATATGATAGCAGTCACACAAGAGATACGTGTAGACTGCAATATGATGGCAGTCACACATAAGAGATACGTGTAGACTGCAATATGATGGCAGTCACACATAAGAGATACGTGTAGATTGCAATATGATGGCAGTCACACATAAGAGATACGTGTAGACTGCAATATGATGGCAGTCACACATAAGAGATACGTGCAGACTGCAATATGATGGCAGTCACACCAGAGATACGTGTAGACTGCAATCTGATGGCGGTCACACATAAAAGATACCTGTAGATTGCAATATGATGGCAGTCACACATAACAGATACGTGTAGACTGCAATATGATGGCAGTCACACATAAGAAATACGTGCAGACTGCAATATGATGGCAGTCACACAAGAGATACATGTAGACTTCAATATGATGGCAGTCACACATAAGAGATACGTGTAGACTGCAATATGATGGCAGTCACACATAAGAGATACGTGTAGACTGCAATATGATGGCAGTCACACATAAGAGATACGTGTAGACTGCAATATGATGGCAGTCACACATAAGAGATAAGTGTAGTCTGCAATATGACGCCAGGAAACAACACCAAAACTTTATATGTTCCATTGAAAATAAAGAACATTACACACGGCACTCAAAAATCTGTCAAAATGTTTTAGTACGACTTTGAAGCCGCACCGTTTGATGGTATGTCGGCCCATTACGGCTACCGTAGTCAGACATACCAGTATTACTATGGTGTGTGTATAAGGACTGCAAAATGGCACCCATTAACAGGCATAGTATCTGGCGTTTTGTTTCACAATATTATGCAAAACCAACTTTTCTTACCTTCTGGTACTTGCTGATGTGTATTTGAGATCTGCATAAGTCCTGAAAATGTGCGCAGGTCCGCCTTTGTAGTCAATAAGCTTCTTCTTTTTCTCCATCTGTAAAACATCGATGCAACATTTTGAGCGAAGAACCACCATCACATGTTATGTAGACCACAAGGAAGTGGACAGGTACCGACAGGCCAAGCGGTGTGCGACTTCAGCGGTCGCGGAGGCAAAAACTTCGACATGGGAGGAGTTCGACGAGGTTTTGGAAAACGACTTCCGGACGGCTTCGAAGCGATTCTGGACCACCATCCGCCGCTTCAGGAAGGGGAAGCAGTGCAATGTCAACACCGTGTATGGTGAGGATGGCGTTCTGCTGACCTCGACTGCGGATGTTGTGGATCGGTGGAGGGAATACTTCGAAGACCTCCTCAATCCCACCGACACGTCTTCCTATGAAGAAGCAGGGCCTGGGGATTCTGTGGTGGGCTCTTCTATTTCTGGGGCTGAGGTTGCTGAGGTAGTTAAAAAGCTCCTCGGTGGCAAGGCCCCGGGGGTGGATGAGAACCGCCCGGAGTTCCTTAAGGCTCTGGATGCTGTGGGGCTGTCTTGGTTGACAAGACTCTGCAGCATCGCGTGGACGTTGGGGGCGGTACCTCTGGATTGGCAGACGGGGTGGTGGTTCCTCTCTTTAAGAAGGGGAACCGGAGGGTGCGTTCCAACTATCGTGGGATCACACTCCTCAGCCTTCCCGGTAAGGTCTATTCAGGTGTACTGGAGAGGAGACTACGCCGGATAGTCGAACCTCGGATTCAGGAGGAACAGTGTGGTTTTCGTCCTGGTCGTGGAACTGTGGACCAGCTCTATACTCTCGGCAGGGTCCTTGAGGGTGCATGGGAGTTTGCCCAACCAGTCTACATGTGCTTTGTGGACTTGGAGAAGGCATTCGACCGTGTCCCTCGGGAGGTCCTGTGGGGAGTGCTCAGAGAGTATGGGGTATCGGACTGTCTGATTGTGGCGGTCCGCTCCCTGTACGATCAGTGTCAGAGCTTGGTCCGCATTGCCGGCAGTAAGTCGGACACGTTTCCAGTGAGGGTTGGACTCCGCCAAGGCTGCCCTTTGTCACCCATTCTGTTCATAACTTTTATGGACAGAATTTCTAGGCGCAGTCAAGGCGTTGAGGGGATCCGGCTTGGTGGCTGCAGGATTAGGTCTCTGCTTTTTGCAGATGATGTGGTCCTGATGGCTTCATCTGGCCAGGATCTTCAGCTCTCACTGGATCGGTTCGCGGCCGAGTGTGAAGCGACTGGGATGAGAATCAGCAACTCCAATTCCGAGTCCATGGTTCTCGCCCGGAAAAGGGTGGAGTGCCGTCTCCGGGTTGGGGAGGAGACCCTGCCCCAAGTGGAGGAGTTCAAGTACCTAGGAGTCTTGTTCACGAGTGAGGGAAAAGTGGATGGTGAGATCGACAGGCGGATCGGTGCGGCATCTTCAGTAATGCGGACGCTGTTTCGATCCGTTGTGGTGAAGAAGGAGCTTAGCCGGAAGGCAAAGCTCTCAATTTACCGGTCGATCTACGTTCCCATCCTCACCTATGGTCATGAGCTTTGGGTTATGACCGAAAGGACAAGATCACGGGTACAGGCGGCCGAAATGAGTTTCCTCTGCCGGGTGGCGGGGCTCTCCCTTAGAGATAGGGTGAGAAGCTCTGCCATCCGGGGGGAGCTCAAAGTAAAGCCACTGCTCCTCCACATCGAGAGGAGCCAGATGAATTGGTTCGGGCATCTGGTCAGGATGCCACCCGAACGCCTCCCTCGGGAGGTGTTTAGGGCACGTCCAACCGGTAGGAGGCCACGGGGAAGACCCAGGACACGTTGGGAAGACTATGTCTCCCGGCTGGCCTGGGAACGCCTCGGGATCCCCCGGGAGCATACTTGCCAAACTTGAGACCTCCGATTTCGGGAGGTGGGGGGTGGGGGGCGTGGTCGGGGGTGGGGCAGGGCGTGGTTAAGAGGGGAGGAGTATATTGACAACTAGAATTCACCAAGTCAAGTATTTCATATATATATATATATATATATATATATATATATATATATATACATCCTGAAAATATGCAAACAAAACTGTGTTTAGATAATTGATACTTCAAACTTGCATAAATAAATATTAAGGAATATAACATAACTTGGCTTCTGAGAGCTTCAAAATGTAATGAATAAAATGCTAAAGTTGTTGATAAACAAGCAATTATTTTAATAATTAAATATGGTCATTTTAAATGAATTATTATGATCATTTAAAATTAATTATTTCAAATATGTTTATTTTAATGTATAATTATATGGCTGGATGTAATAAGGAGTCAGAAAAAATACAAATAAAAATACAATTAATTTTTGATGTTTTTAGCAAAATATAGTAAAAATGTATTTAGTTTTTTGTTTTTTCAATTAATAAATATATTTATTTTTAGGTAAGATAAACAAAATAATACAATTTATCTCTCGTCTGGATGATTTATTTCTTGTCACCCTGTTGTCCTCCCATCGTGAAAAAAGGCTGTCCTCACTCAGGTCCGCATGGAACTGGAGGGGGCGTGGCCTCCAGCCCCGGCTGAAAATCGGGAGATTTTCGGGAGAATATTTGTCCCGGGAGGTTTTCGGGAGAGGCAATGAATTTCGGGAGTCTCCCGGAAAATTCGGGAGGGTTGGCAAGTATGCCCGGGAGGAGCTGGACGAAGTGGCTGGGGAAAGGGAAGTCTGGGCTTCCCTGCTTATGCTGCTGCCCCCGCGACCGGACCTCGGATAAGCGGAAGAAGATGGATGGATGGAAAGATAGCTACAAATGAGACATAATGATGCAATATGTACACACAGCTAGCCTAAATAGCATGTTAGCATGGATTATTAGCACTCCACACGAGTCAATGACATCAACAAAGCTCACCTTTGTGCATTCACGCACAGCATGAAAAGTTTGGTGGACAAAATGAGGCAAAGAGGGAGTGGCATGAAACACGTCGGTGAAAGTTGTATGCAAACAAACTACGGTGCGTTCAAGGGCCAACAAAATTAGTAGGACAAAACGGTGCTGGCCAAATACTGTCATCATGTTTAATATAAAGAGTGGGATTTCTAACAATTAGGAAGATTTGCGTCATGTTTTTTCTCCTACAGAAACAGTATCAAAACAACAAATATCCTATCTTTTTCCATTTTTGAAAAAGCTCCAGGGAGTTCAAGAGCCGTGGGTTGCTGACCCCTGTTCTAGACCAAAAATCACTTCATATTCTCTACTGCTCACTAGTGTTACATATCTGAGTTATTGTGTAGAAATATGGGGAAATAACTACAAAAGTACACTTCATTCATTAACAGTGTTACAAAAAAGATCAGTTAGAATAATACACAATGTTGGATATAGAGAACATATAAACACTTTATTTATTCAATCAAAAATACTGAAATTCCACGACATAGTGAATTTGCAAACAGCTAAAATTATACACAAACTATAACCTGCGAGCCAAAAATATACAACAATTATTCTCAAAAAAAGATAATCTTAGAGGAAAATGTAATTTAAAACATTTGTATGCACGTACAACACTTAAGACCTTCAGTATATCAGTATGTGGAATTAAATGATGGAATGGATTAAGCAAATAAATCCATCTCAAGAGACTCTTCAAAGTACAAAGAAGAAGATAAACATTCTGAATTTATTTCATCCATCCATTCTTTTTCTAGATAATATAACTCATCTTACCATATGAAATGTAAATCACTTCACCGAGTATTATTTATTTTTATTGTGATTACTTTTGGAGTATATTGTGAATAAATTGAGAACAGGAAGTGATCATAAGTTTTATGTAAAAGGGGTTGGATTAAATAAGCTCTGCTTCTTCCTACTCCTTTTCCAACATGTTGAAAAGAGAAACTGGAAATTGTGATGCATCATGTTGTATGCTAACATCCCGAAAATTCCCACTTTTCCCAAAAGTACACATTTTCCGTTTTTAGATATGTTCACGACATCCACATCTAAAGTATTGACGGATTCAAATCACGACAAAAACAGCCTCTAAAAAATATTTTATCATTCACAAATCTCCGAGTTTTCCTGAAATTCTACATTTTCTCTCCCTAAATTCTTATTGAAATGTTTTATTTTTTTCCTCACATTTCCCACCTTAATCAAAGCATTCCAGCATCATCATTTCCTTTTCAATGCCTCTGCTTGTGTTTACTAATGTCATGTCTGTGTAATCATGTTTTGTTTTAGTCATGTTTTGTTTAGTTATTGGACTCTTTAGTTTCTGGCTTTTCACTCCCTTGTCTTGTTTCCATAGTTACCCATTAGTTTCACCTGTTCCACGTTTGGACTCATTGTGCACTCTTGTTTGTCACCATAGCAACCCATTAGTTTTCACCTGTCACGTCACGCACCTGTTTCACGTTTTGAGTCACGCACCTGTTTTCACTAATCATGTCACTAGTATTTAAGTTCATTGTTTTCAGTTTGTCGTTCTGACGACATCCGGATTCATACTCCTGTCACACTCTGCGCACTTCATGCCCTGTCCAAGTAAGTTTTTTCGATTCATGCCACAGTTAGCGACTTTTGTTCATGTCCTTAGTTTTTTGCCCACGTGCAAGTATTGATTTCATTTGTCAAGTTTGTACTTCCGCCTTGTACGCGCCTTTAGTTTGTTCTTTTTATGGTTATAGTGTTTAAATAAATCATGTCTTCACCTTCACGCCATGTCTGGTCCAAATGTTCATTTGCACCACGGGAGAACAAACCACGCCATAGTCCAAGTCTTGACAACTAAACGCTATTTGCGTCATGGCCGGAAGCGAGGAAAGATCCATAAATGAGTCGCACCGTTTCATAAGCTGCAGGGTTCAAAGCGGAGGAACAAAGTAACAGTCTGGAATTTACTGTAGCTTTTTTCTATGTCAAATTTACTATTTTGGAGACAAATAGTCCCCCAAATAGGACCACCTGTGGTGAAAAAGTCCCAGGCCAATGTTATAAGACCGAGAAACTCACACAAGTAAGAATAAATCAAGTTCTTCCTTTCTCGTGAGGATTTTGGCCAACATGAAATACTCGAAAAGTGAGGTTTTAGAGTGTTTTCTTGAAAAAAAAGAAAAAGAAATATTCAATGTATATTTAGTTTGTGTTGCAATACACAAACTAAATATATTTTATGGCGCGTAAGAACGTGTGAAGGAGAAAATAAAACTTCCTGTGCGTTATAAGAAAGTCCAAATTGTAACCTCGGATTTCCTGCGCTCATTAATCGCTAACTTCCTCTTCCCCATCTTCACTTCCTGTCCTTCAAAGTAGGTCAGCCATGTTTTCTGCCCTCACTTTGTCACCTGACCTTATTTTCATGTATTCGCCCCCCCCCATTCTTTCTTCTTTCTTATCGTCAGCCTTCAACAACTCGGCTGAGAAATGAGCTGGGCTGCAGGCGGGAGTTTCATAAAAGGCACAACATGCGCATATTTATTGCTGGAAATGTAAAAAAGTTTGCTAAATAGATGCATTTTTTTGGGGGGGGGGGGGGGACTTTAATTATGAAAGCTCCCCAGGCTCACCTTTGCATTTCTAATGATGTCGCTGGAACTCTGGAGGCAGCCTTCGTCATTGCGGGGGGAATTTGAGACAATCCACAAAACTGTTGACGTTTCTCTACTCCAAAGTCAAATTCAGGGAAATATTGGATACTTTTGTGCTACTACAGTACGTATGTGTCAATACACTCTTATGGTTCTGTAATTTAGTAAAACAAATATTCAGTCAAAGACTGGACTCCAGGGAGGGGGTCCAGACTGAGGCCAAGGGGAAAAAATATCATAGCCATAGCCCACATAAAAAAGTTACATAGAATCAACAAAACTTGCAACAGAAGGAAGGGAGTGGAAGCTACAGAGTTTTGACAAAAATGTTGGACAAAAAACTTAGATAATAATTTTGGACCAACAATTTCATGTTAGCATTGTCCCAGCTAGCAATCAGTGCGCTAGCTCGCTATTTTAGAATCAGAAGTACTTTTTTAATCCCAGAGGGGAAATTGAGATTTTCAGCACAATCCCATTCAAGATCAGACAAACATTACAGGCAGACAGAAAAATATAGTAGTAAAAAAATATTCAGTCAAAGGCTGGACTCCAGAGAGGGGGTCCAGACTGAGGACAATGAAAAAAACCTCATAGCCATAGCACACATCAAAAAGTTACATAGAATCAACAAAACATGCAACAGAGGGAAGGGAGTGGAAGCTACAGAGTTTTGACAAAAATGTTGTACAAAAAACTTAAATAATTTTGAACCAAAAATTTTATGTTAGCATTGTCCCAGCTAGCAATCAGTGCGCTAGCTGCTAGCTGGCTATATTAGAATCAGAAGTACTTTATAAATCCCAGAGGGGAAATTGAGATTTTCGGCATAATCCCATTCAAGATCAGACAAACATTACAGGGAGACAGACAAATATAGTATAAAAAAATATTCAGTCAAAGGCTGGACTCCAGGGAGGGGTCCAGACTGAGGACAAAGAAAAAAAGCTCATAGCCATAGCACACATAAACAAGTTACATAGAATCAAAAAACTTGCAACAGAGGGAAGGGAGTAGGAGCTACGGAGTTTTGACCAAAATGTTGGACAAAAAACGTAGATAATAATTTTGGACCAAAAATTTCATGTTAGCATTGTCCCGGCTATCAATCAACGCGCTAGCTCGCTATATTAGAATCCGAAGTACTTTTTTAATCCCCGAGGGGAAATTGAGATTTTCAGCACAATCCCATTCAAGATCAGACAAACATTACAGGGAGACAGACAAATATAGTAGTAAAAAAATATTCAGTCAAAGGCTGAACTCCACAGAGGGGGTACAGACTGAGGACAACGAAAAAAAACCTCATAGCCATAGCACACATAAAAAAGTTACATAGAATCAACAAAACTTGCAACAGAGGGAAGGGAGTGGAAGCTACAGAGTTTCGACAAAAATGTTGGACAAAAAAACGTAGATAATTTTGAACCAAAAATTTCATGTTAGCATTGTCCCAGCTAGCAATCAGCACGCTAACTGCTAGCTCGCTATATTAGAATCAGAAGTACTTTATTAATCCCAGAGGGGAAATTGAGATTTTCAGCACAATCCCATTCAAGATCAGACAAACATTACAGGCAGACAGAAAAATATAGTAGTAAAAAAATATTCAGTCAAAGGCTGGACTCCAGAGAGGGGGTCCAGACTGAGGACAACGAAAAAAACCTCATAGCCATAGCACACATCAAAAAGTTACATAGAATCAACAAAACATGCAACAGAGGGAAGGGAGTGGAAGCTACAGAGTTTTGACAAAAATGTTGTACAAAAAACTTAAATAATTTTGAACCAAAAATTTTATGTTAGCATTGTCCCAGCTAGCAATCAGTGCGCTAGCTGATAGCTGGCTATATTAGAATCAGAAGTACTTTATAAATCCCAGAGGGGAAATTGAGATTTTCGGCATAATCCCATTCAAGATCAGACAAACATTACAGGGAGACAGACAAATATAGTATAAAAAAATATTCAGTCAAAGGCTGGACTCCAGGGAGGGGTCCAGACTGAGGACAAAGAAAAAAAGCTCATAGCCATAGCACACATAAACAAGTTACATAGAATCAAAAAAACTTGCAACAGAGGGAAGGGAGTAGGAGCTACGGAGTTTTGACCAAAATGTTGGACAAAAAACGTAGATAATGATTTTGGACCAACAATTTCATGTTAGCATTGTCCCGGCTAGCAATCAGCGCGCTAGCTCGCTATATTAGAATCCGAAGTACTTTTTTAATCCCAGACGGGAAATTGAGATTTTCAGCACAATCCCATTCAAGATCAGACAAACATTACAGGGAGACAGACAAATATAGTAGTAAAAAATATTCAGTCAAAGGCTGGACTCCAGAGAGGGGGTCCAGACTGAGGACAACAAAAAAAACCTCATAGCCATAGCACACATAAAAAAGTTACATAGAATCAACAAAACTTGCAACAGAGGGAAGGGAGTGGAAGCTACGGAGTTTCGACAAAAATGTTGGACAAAAAAACGTAGATAATTTTGAACCAAAAATTTCATGTTAGCATTGTCCCAGCTAGCAATCAGCACGCTAACTGCTAGCTCGCTATATTAGAATCAGAAGTACTTTTTTAATCCCAGAGGGGAAATTGAGATTTTCCGCACAATCCCATTCAAGATCAGACAAACATTACAGGGAGACAGACAAATATAGTAGTAAAAAAATATTCAGTCAAAGGCTGGACTCCAGGGAGGGGTCCAGACTGAAGACAACGAAAAAAAACTCATAGCCATAGCACACATAAGAAAGTTACATAGAATCAACAAAACTTGCAACAGAAGGAAGGGAGTGGAAGCTACAGAGTTTTGACCAAAATGTTGGACAAAAAACGTAGATAATAATTTTGGACCAACAATTTCATGTTAGCATTGTCCCAGCTAGCAATCAGCGCGCTAGCTCACTATATTAGAATCCAAAGTACTTTTTTAATCCCCGAGGGGAAATTGAGATTTTCAGCACAATCCCATTCAAGATCAGACAAACATTACAGGGAGACAGAAAAATATAGTAGTAAAATAATATTCAGTCAAAGGCTGGACTCCAGAGAGGGGGTCCAGACTGAGGACAACGAAAAAAATCTCATAGCCATAGCACACATAGAAAAGTTACATAGAATCAACAAAACTTGCAACACAGGGAAGGGAGTGGAAGCTACAGAGTTTTGACAAAAATGTTGGACAAAAAACATAGATAATAATTTTGGACCAACAATTTCATGTTAGCATTGTCCCGGCTAGCAATCAGCGCGCGAGCTCGCTATATTAGAATCCGAAGTACTTTTTTAATCCCCGAGGGGAAATTGAGATTTTCAGCACAATCCCATTCAAGATCAGACAAACATTACAGGGAGACAGACAAATATAGTAGTAAAAAAATATTCAGTCAAAGGCTGGACTCCAGGGAGGGGGTCCAGACTGAGGACAACGAAAAAAACCTCACAGCCATAGCACACATAAACAAGTTACATAGAATCAACAAAACTTGCAACAGAGGGAAGCGAGTGGGAGCTACGGAGTTTTGACCAAAATGTTGGACAGAAAACTTAGACAATAATTTTGAACCAACAATTTCATGTTAGCATTGTCCCAGCTAGCAATCAGCGCGTTAGCTGCTAGCTAGCTATATGGTTCTCTTCAAACAGTGTAAAGATTCAACTATATCCATATGACATGAAGTGGTACCTCCATTTTCATACAGCTCACTTTTCGTACGTTTAGTTTTTCCAAAAACATGTTGAACAAAATTTTCCAATAAAAATTTTATGTTAGCAAAGTTTGCGTGAGCTGGCATTCAGTATGCTAGCTGCTAGGTAGCTATGATTCACGTCAAACATTGTAAAAATTCAATAAATTCACTAAAAGAATAGAATAGAACAGAATAGAAAGAACTTTATTGATCCCTTGGGGGAAATTCAGCACCACAGTTCGCTCACAATAAACAATAAAAACTTAGGTATTTTTTTACGTGTGAATAATATAAATACAGTCTATTATACAGCATTATTCACATGTGAATAATATAAATACAGTCTATTATACAGCATTATTCACATGTGAATAACATAAATACAGTCTATTATACAGCATTATTCACATGTAAATAATATAAATACAGTCTATTATACAGCATTATTCACATGTGAATAATATAAATACAGTCTATTATACAGCATTATTCACATGTGAATAATATAAATACAGTCCATTATACAGCATTATTCACATGTGAATAACATAAATACAGTCTATTATACAGCATTATTCACATGTGAATAACATAAATACAGTCCATTATACAGCATTATTCACATGCTGTATAATAGACTGTATTTATATTATTCACACGTGAATAATGCTGTATAATAGACTGTATTTATATTATTCACACGTGAATAATGCTGTACAATAGACTGTATTTATTTTATTCACATGTGAATAATATAAATAGTCTATTGTACAGCATTATTCACATGCTGTATAATAGACTGTATTTATATTATTCACACGTGAATAATGCTGTACAATAGACTGTATTTATATTATTCACGTGAATAATATAAATACAGTCTATTATACAGCATTATTCACATGTGAATAATATAAATACAGTCTATTATACAGCATTATTCACATGTAAATAACATAAATACAGTCTATTATACAGCATTATTCACATGTGAATAACATATACAGTCCATTATACAGCATTATTCACATGTGAATAATATAAATACAGTCTATTGTACAGCATTATTCACATGTGAATAATATAAATACAGTCTATTGTACAGCATTATTCACGTGTGAATAATATAAATACAGTCTATTATACAGCATTATTCACATGTGAATAACATAAATACAGTCTATTATACAGCATTATTCACATGTAAATAACATAAATACAGTCTATTATACAGCATTATTCACATGTGAATAACAAATACAGTCTATTATACAGCATTATTCACATGTGAATAACATAAATACAGTCTATTATACAGCATTATTCACATGTGAATAATATAAATACAGTATATTATACAGCATTATTCACATGTGAATAACATAAATACAGTCTATTATACAGCATTATTCACATGTGAGTAGTATAAATACAGTCTATTATAAAGAATTATTCACATGTGAATAACATAAATACAGTCTATTATAGAGCATTATTCACATGTGAATAATATAAATACAGTCTATTATACAGCATTATTCACATGTGAATAACATAAATACAGTCTATTATACAGCATTATTCACATGTGAATAACATAAATACAGTCTATTATACAGCATTATTCACATGTTGTGAATACTTAACATCATTACATACAAAAGGTTGGGGCGGTATAGCTCGGTTGGTAGAGTGGCCGTGCCAGCACTTCCGCCATCCTAGTCACTGCCGTTGTGTCCTTGGGCAAGACACTTTACCCACCTGCTCCCAGTGCCACCCACACTGCTTTAAATGGAACTTAGATATTGGGTAATGTAAAAGTGCTTTGAGTCACTAGAGAAAAGCGCTATATAAATATCATTCACTTCATTTCAAAAGTACCTTGATTTTTACCTCCTATTTTTCGTATGATTTGGTTTTCGAAAAAAACAAACTGCTTTTGTTTCGTTTGGTATGATCCATCATGATGCAGTGTCATGTCTTCATGTAGGGAATCGCCCTCGCTGCCTTTCAAAGTAAAGTGCGTGTTTCTAACAACATGCTTCCTCCCATCGCAGCACACGTGTGATAACTAATCAATGAGGGCGGTCAGAGCCAGAAGATTTATCTCACTCTGGTTTCACTTCCTGTCTGGAGAGCGGCACGCATCCTCCGAACCACGTCAGCAACAAAACGACAAACTTTATTTTCATTTAATTCTTAATTTACTGTGACTAAGACAGAACTACAAAATACTTTTTTTTTTGTCTGATTTGTTTTTTCGTCTATCGATAATACGTACCGTCTTGAATTTTGCCACGGTGAATCATTAAAACCGCTAATCGTAACATCCCGAAAATGAACATATTATTTTTATCTTCATTAAATCGTTAATTTATTGTGACTAAGACAGAACTACTTTTTCGTATATTGTATGAGTTATGGTACGACTAAACTTTGATGTAACAAACTAGTGCTTTGTTCCACCTCATTATTTTATGTCATTAACTATAAGTTTCTGGTTTATTGGAGCCGGCATAAAGGAAGTTATCAAAGGGATAAAAAAAGTTGAAGGTCAGCGTTCCAACTTTCTTGGTCTTCATTTCAATTCCAAGCTTGAACCTTCCGGCATATTCCGCTCACGCTGCATACGGACCTGGCCCAGCATCACGGGAGAATTACCTCTCATAATTATACCGCAATTAAGATAACATCAGAATTATTGTAAAAAAAAAAAAAAAATCACATTGAAATGAGCGATGGAAGACTTTTGCGTCTCGGAGGGGATCGGCGATGCTTTGGCAGAAACAAAAGCAGGCAAACGGACAGAAAAGCGGCGTAATTAAACACAAAGAAAAGACTAATTATAAAAGTGGAGGAGATTCCTAACTGCTTCCTTTTCTTTTATTTCTGTGAGGTTTTAAAAGTTGGGGAAAGAGTTTTTTAGTTTTTATAGCACTTTGTCAGGAAAAACACTTCTCGGGGACAGTTAACACTTTTGGCCACTAGGGGCGCCTGACTCAATGAAGCCTTCAACAAATGATAAAAATAATAATACTTGTATGCAGGGCCGGCCCGTGGCATAGGCCGTATAGGCAAATGCTAAGGGCGCCGTCCATCAGGGGGCGCCACGCCAGTGCCACAAATGTTGGAGAAAAAAAAAAAAGTTGGTACTATTATTTCTAAATACAAAAAATAATCCCACGTTAATTAAAATGCAAAGTAAAGCCTATTTAATAGAAATATTATTTGTTACAACATTACATTACGTCATGATACATTCCCGTATCATGACTCTTTTTGGACTCACCACATCAAAAAATCAACACAAGATGTCAAAACGGCCAAAACTGTCAGGTGCCCAGGGAAGAAAAAAGGGAAAAGAAGAGGAGGAGAAACGAGAAAAGACAGAGGTAGCAGGTAGGTAATGTTAGCCTACATGAAATTATTTGTCTGTCACAGAATGTGATAGTAGCTGGCTTTTTAGCATTAAGTTAAAGTTAAAGTTAAAGTTAAAGTACCAATGATTGTCACACACACACTAGGTGTGGCGAAATTATTCTCTGCATTTGACCCATCACCCTTGATCACCCCCTGGGAGGTGAGGGGAGCAGTGGGCAGCAGCTGTGGCCGCGCCCGGGAATCATTTTGGGGGATTTAACCCCCAATTCCAACCCTTGATGCTAATGTTACATGATTCGGCAATTGCTAATCAATAAATAGCTAGTTCTGTTTTAACGTCGGGTTAATATTGTGGAAGGGGCTAAATTGTTATGGAAAATAATAATGTAACGTTAGGTAATTACAGTACTCCCACCTTACATTCCTCAGGGACATTTGTATTAGATCTTTTAAGCAGGTGTTTTTTGTTTACATTGTTATTGCCTTCTGGTTACCTAATGTTTGCCCTGCAGGTAATAGTCACTTTTCCAATATATTAGGTATAGTTGTAAGTAAAAAAAAAAAAGGTCAAAGACAAAGCTATTCAGTTTCTTGTGAGTATATACACTTCACTGCCGATGTGGGGGGGCACCACCTAAAATCGTGCCTAGGGCGCCAGATTGGTTAGGGCCGGGCCTGCTTGTATGCTAATGATATTGTTTATTAAATCACGCATGTGATGATACAAAATAATAAGTTATAATATTGTATGCTAGTAATACTGTTTCTTCAAATATAATATTTGTAATAATTATAATAATAATAATAATGACTTATGTTATATAGTTTTATGCTAATAATATTCTGTCTTAAATAATGGTAATAGTAACAAGCGTTAAGTTGTATTATTTTATGCTAATAACATCGTTTCTTTAATAATAATAATAATATGATATATTATGTTATGTATAATGTATGCTAAACATGATTTAATAATATGACAAATGCTATATTAATTTATACTAATATTGTTTCTAAAACAATAACAATAATAATAATAATTATAATAGTTTGTTAAATATTAATATGACATATGATATGAATAATGTGTGCTAAAATGATGCATATTTAATATTAACAATAATTATATGACATTCTATATTAATGTATGCTAATATATTGTTTCTAAAATAATGATACTACTTCTACTACTACCACTGATACAAATGTAGATTCTTAAATAATAATAACATAATATATGTTATGAATAATGCATGCTGAAATAATGCATAATTAATAATAATAATATGAAAAATGCTATATTAATTTATGCTAATAATATTGTTTTTAAAATAATTATAATAATAATAATGACTTATGTTGTAACTTGAATGCTAATATTGTTTCTTAAAAATGGTAATAGTAACAAGCGTTATGGTGTGTTATTTTATGCTAATAATATAGTTTCTTAAATAATAATAAGACATGTTATGTTATAACTAATGTATGCTAAAAATGATCCATTTTTAATAATAATAATATGACAAATGCTATATTAATTTATACTAATATTGTTTATAAAATATTGATAATAACAATGTTTATATTATAGTTTCTTAGATATTAACAAGATGACATTTTATGAATAATGTGTGCTAAAATGACGCATATTTAATATTAACAATAATTATATGACAAATTCTATATTAATTTATGCTAATAATATTGTTTCTAAAATAATTATAATACTACTACTACTACTACTACTAATAATGATAATAATAATGTAGATTATGACTTATGTTGTAATTTGTATGCTAATATTGTTTCTTAAATAATGGTAATAGTAGAAAGCGTTATGTTGTGTTATTTTATGCTAATATTATAGTTTCTTAAATAATAATATGACATATGTTATGAATAATGTGTGCTAAAATAATGCATATTTAATAATAATAATATGAAAAATGCTATATTAATTGATGCTAATAATATTGTTTATACAATAACAATAATAATAATGACTTAGATTGTAATTTGTATGCTAATATTGTTTCTTAAATAATGGTAATAGTAAAAAGCGTTATGTTGTGTTATTTTATGCTAATAATATCGTTTCTTAAATAATAATAATATGACATATGTTATGAATAATGTGTGCTAGAATAATGCATATTTAATAATAATAATATGGAAAATGCTATATTAATTGATGCTGATAATATTGTTTATACAATAATAACAATAATAATAATGATTTATGTTGTAATTTGTATGCTAATATTGTTTCTTAAATAATGGTAATAGTAAAAAGCGTTATGTTGTGTTATTTTATGCTAATAATATAGTTTCTTAAATAATAATATGACTTATGTTATGAATAATGTGTGGTAAAATAATGCATATTTAATAATAATATTAAAAAAATGCAATATTAATTTGTGCTAATTATATTGTTTTTACAATAATGGCAACAAAAATAATAATGACTTATGTTGTAATTTGTATGCTAATATTGTTTCTTAAATAACAACAACATTAACAATACTATTATTATGCTAATACCATTGTTTATTAAGAACATGACTTATGTTTTATTAGTGTATGCTGAAAATAATCAATTAAAAATAATAATTCTAATAATAACTTCTACTTTTATTAATAATAATAATAATAATAATTTTGATTCTAGACTGCAGATTTTAAGACAGATTTAAGACATTCTTTTGCAAGTCCTTTGGTGTGCGATATAAGACATCGTAAGAGACGTCTTGGCTGGGAGGGGACAAGAGGCTAAAAAGGTCTGAAGTGGACCCCAGAACCATCCTGGTGGACCCGTCAGAACCTCCGCCTCCATGTGTGCATCACTCATTCCTTCCGTGACCTCAAAGCTGCTGCACCTGTTTGAGGTCAAAAGCAAACATTTCCCTTCCAAAAAAAAAGATTGATGTCCTGTTTACGTGAGATATGAGGCGGCGTGGCGACGCCATTACTTATTTGTGAAAGGCCAGCTGATTGCAGCGTGCAGGAGGAGCTCAATAAAGCACCTTGACTTGTGATTGGGATCGCACTCGTATTCCCTCCTCGCCAAGATGGATGCACTGGCGGCGGCGGGACGAGCAGGGGGGGGGGGAAGGAGGGGTGGAGTTTTCATAAATTCCACATCATAATTCCGCCATGGCGCCAAGGAGCCGCTGACAAGTGCATTTATTTAAGCACACTTTGATAAATCCATTCATGGAAGTGACATTTTGTTTTCATACACAGATGCATGCTGGGAGACCACCTCTCACTCTCACACTTTTTGACACAAGCGCACTCAGGAAACGCATTAGACACTTCATGGAACATTCCGGACACTTGTTGACATTTCCTCCGTCTTTTACAGCGAGGCAGATTTTTTTTAATTATTTTTTTATATCAGAACATGTCAAAAAGGTTTCACGTTTAAGTGTTGGCGTCCAAGATGGCGTCGGTGAAAACCGCCCAATTCATTAGGCACACCTACACGCTCCGACGCCAACAACAAATCTGCAGATTTCACGGTAAAAAAGTGGCAACGTTTTTACAGTGCATTACTGTAAATTGGAAAACGGTCCCACTGTTATTTTTACAGTAAAATTCGGGTGACTGAGCTGTCAAGTTTTTTTGCTGTAAAATCTATGGTCGTTGTTTTTACAGTGCATTACTGTAAATTGAAAAACGGTACCGCTGTTATTTTACGCTAAAATTCCAGTTTTCCACGATTATTATTATTTTTTACATGCATTACTCTAAATGTTAAATCTCTAGCTGTTGTTTTTACAGTGCATTACTGTAAATGGATACATGTTACCACTGTTATTTTTACAGTAAAATTCCAGTTTTTCACAGTAAAATCTTTAGCTGTTGTTTTTGTTGTTTTTCACAGTAAAATCTTTAGCTGTTGTTTTTACAGTGCATTACTGTAAATGGATAAATGTTACCACTGTTATTTTTACAGTAAAATTCCAGTTTTTCACAGTAAAATCTTTAGCCGTTGTTTTTACAGTGCATTACTGTAAATGGAAAAATGGTACCACTGTTATTTTTACAGTAAAATAAAAATGTTCACAGTAAAATCTTTAGCTGTTGTTTTTACAGTGCATTACCGTAAATAGAAAAACAGTACCACTGTAGTTTTTACGGTAATATTCAAATTTTTCACAGAAATTTTTTTAGCCGTTGTTTTTACAGTGCATTACTGTAATTGGATAAATGTTACCACTGTTATTTTTACAGTAAAATTCCAGTTTTTCACAGTAAAATCTTTAGCTGTTGTTTTTACAGTGCATTACTGTAAATGGAAAAACAGTACCACTGTTAGTTTTACAGTGAAATTCCAGTTTTTCACGGTAAAATCTTTAGCCATTGTTTTTACACTGCATTACTGTAAATGGAAACACGGTACCACTGTTATTTTTACAGTAAAATAAAAATGTTCACAGTAAAATCTTAAGCTGTTGTTTTTACAGTGCATTACTGTAAATGGAAAAACGGTACCACTGTTATTTTTACAGTAAAATGAAAATGTTCACAGTAAAATCTTTGGCTGTTGTTTTTACAGTGCATTACTGTAAATGGAAAAACAGTACCACTGTTGTTTTTACGGTAATATTCAAATTTTTCACAGTAACATTTTTAGCCGTTGTTTTTACAGTGCATTACTGTAATTGGATAAATGTTACCACTGTTATTTTTACAGTAAAATTCCAGTTTTTCACAGTAAAATCTTTAGCTGTTGTTTTTACAGTGCATTACTGTAAATGGAAAAATAGTACCGCTGTCAGTTTTACAGTAAAATTCCAGTTTTTCACAGCAAAATCTTTAGCCATTGTTTTTACAGTGCATTACTGTAAATGGAAAAACGGTACCACTGTTATTTTTACAGTAAAATAAAAATGTTCACAGTAAAATCCTTAGCTGTTGTTTTTACAGTGCATTACTGTAAATGGAAAAACAGTACCACTGTTGTTTTTACGGTAATATTCAAATTTTTCACAGTAAAAACTTTAGCCGTTGTTTTTACAGTGCATTACTGTAATTGGATACATGTTACCACTGTTATTTTTACAGTAAAATTCCAGTTTTTCACAGTAAAATCTTTAGCTGTTGTTTTTACAGTGCATTACTGTAAATGGAAAAACAGTACCGCTGTTAGTTTTACAGTGAAATTCCAGTTTTTCACGGTAAAATCTTTAGCCATTGTTTTTCCAGTGCATTACTGTAAATGGAAACACGGTACCACTGTTATTTTTACAGTAAAATAAAAATGTTCACAGTAAAATCTTAAGCTGTTGTTTTTACAGTGCATTACTGTAAATGGAAAAACGGTACCACTGTTATTTTTACAGTAAAATGAAAATGTTCACAGTAAAATATTTGGCTGTTGTTTTTACAGTGCATTACTGTAAATGGAAAAACAGTACCACTGTTGTTTTTACGGTAATATTCAAATTTTTCACAGTAACATTTTTAGCCGTTGTTTTTACAGTGCATTACTGTAATTGGATAAATGTTACCACTGTTATTTTTAGAGTAAAATTCCAGTTTTTCACAGTAAAATCTTTAGCAGTTGTTTTTACAGTGCATTACTGTAAATGGAAAAACAGTACCACTGTTGTTTTTACGGTAATATTCAAATTTTTCACAGTAAAATATTTAGCCGTTGTTTTTACAGTGCATTACTCTAATTGGATAAATGTTACCACTGTTATTTTTACAGTAAAATTCCACTTTTTAACAGTAAAATCTTTAGCCGTTGTTTTTACAGTGCATTACTGTAAATGGAAAAACGGTACCACTGTTATTTTTACAGTAAAATAAAAATGTTCACAGTAAAATCTTTAGCTGTTTTCACAGTGCATTACTGTAAATGGAAAAACAGTACCACTGTTTTTACGATAATATTCAAATTTTTTACAGTAAAATCTTTAGCCGTTGTTTTTACAGTGCATTACTGTAATTGGATAAATGTTACCACTGTTATTTTTACAGTAAAATTCCACTTTTTCACAGTAAAATCTTTAGCTGTTGTTTTTACAGTGCATTACTATAAATGGAAAAACAGTACCGCTGTTAGTTTTACAGTGAAATACCAGTTTTTCACAGTAAAATCTTTAGCCGTTGTTTTTACAGTGTATTACTGTAAATGGAAAAACGGTACACTGTTATTTTTACAGTAAAATAAAAATGTTCACAGTAAAATCTTTAGCTGTTGTTTTTACAGTGCATTACTATAAATGGAAAAACAGTACCACTGTTGTTTTTACAGTAATATTCACATTTTTCACAGTAAAATCTTTAGCCGTTGTTTTTACAGTGCATTACTGTAATTGGATGAATGTTACCACTGTTATTTTTATAGTAAAATTCCACTTTTTCACAGTAAAATCTTTAGCCGTTGTTTTTACAGTGCATTACTGTAAATGGAAAAACGGTACCACTGTTATTTTTACAGTAAAATAAAAAAATGTTCACAGTAAAATCTTTAGCTGTTGTTTTTACAGTGCATTACTGTAAATAGAAAAACAGTACCACTATTATTTTTACAGTAAAATTCCAGTTTTTCACAGTAAAATCTTTAGCCGTTGTTTTTACTGTGCATTACTGTAAATGGAAAAACAGTACCACTGTCATTTTTACGGTAAAATTCAAATTTTCACAGTAAAATCTCTACTTGTTGTTTTTACACTGCATTACGATAAATGGAAAAACAGTACCGCTGTTAATTTTACATAAAATAAAAATTTTTTTTACAGTAAAATCTTTAGCTGTTGTGTTTACAGTACATTACTGTAAATTTAAAAACAGTATTACAGTTTGTTTTTTACCGTAAAATTCTGTCAACTGGGACCAGGTTTTTTCAAGTAAAAAATTGTTTTTACAGTGCATTACTGTAAAGGAAAAGCTGGCACCACTCTTATTTTTACGGTAAATTGTGTCAACTCTTAAACCTACAGTCGTTTTACAGTAAATGTAAAAATGATGCTTTTGTTAATTTTAACAAAAATGCTGGTGACTCAGCGGACAGTTTTTTTTAACCGCAAAATATACGACCCTTATTTTTACAGTGCATTATTGTAAATCGGAAAACTGTCCCACTGTTATTTTTACAGTAAAATTCTGGTGATGAGCTGTAAAGTTTTTTTGCTGTAAAATCTATGGTCATTGTTTTTACAGTACATTACTGTAAATTTAAAAACGGTACCACAGTTTTTTTCTAACCACAATCTACGTCTGTTCTTACAGTGCATTACTGTAAAATATAATTAACCACAAAATATACGACCCTTATTTTTACAGTGCATTACTGTAAATCGGAAAACTGTCCCACTGTTATTTTTACAGTAAAATCCCGGTGACTGAGCTGTCAAGTTGTTTTTGCTGTAAAATCTACGGTCGTTATTTTTACAGTTTATTACTGTAAATTGAAAAACAATACCACAGTTTGTTTTCACCGTAAAATTCTGGCAACTGGGACCAGGTTTTAAAAACAAAATAAAATAAAAAAAATCGTTATTACAGTACATTACTGTAAATTGAAAAACGGTACCACAGTTTATTTGTTTTTACCGTAAAATTCTGGCAACTGGGGGCCAGGTTTTTTTTTCCAAGTAAAAATCGTTTTTACAGTGTATTACTGTAAAGAGAAAGCTGGTACCACTCCTATTTTTACGGAAAATGTTGTCAACTCTTAAACCTACAGTTGTTTTACAGTAAATGTAAAAATGATGCTTTTGTTAATTTTACAAAAAATGCTGATGACTTAGCGGACAGTTTTTTTTTTAACCGCAAAATATACGGCCGTTATTTTTACAGTGCATTACTGTAAATCGGGAAACTGTCCCACTGTTATTTTTACAGTAAAATTCCGGTGACTGAGCTGTAAAGTTTTTTTTGCTGTAAAATCTATGGCCGTTATTTTTTACAGTGCATTACTGTAAATTTAAAAACGGTACCACAGTTTTTATTTTTTTTATCGTAAAATTCTGGCAAAATATACGGCCGTTATTTTTACAGTGCATTACTGTAAATGGGAAAAGAACGGCAGCATTGTTATTTTAATAATAACATTTTGTTGAGCGTTTTAGCGTAGAATCTGGTGACTTTTCAACGTTATTAATGCTGACTTTTGACGATGACTGTGTTGTCGTACGCGCCTCACTTCTGATATTTGCTGTGCCTTTTCTGCAGTTTGAGGTTAGCTAGCTACACAACATTGTTATTTTATAACAAAAATTTGTTGAGTGTTTTAGCGTAGAATCTGGTGACTTTCCGACGTTATTAATGCTGACTTTTGACGATGACTGTGTTGTCGTACGCGCCTCACTTCTGATATTTGCTGTCCCTTTTCTGCAGTTTGAGGTTAGCTAGCTACACAACATTGTTATTTTATAACAAAAATTTGTTGAGTGTTTTAGCGTAGAATCTGGTGACTTTCCGACGTTATTAATGCTGACTTTTGATGATGACTGTGTTGTCGTACGCGCCTCACTTCTGATATTTGCTGTGCCTTTTCTGCAGTTTGAGGTTAGCTAGCTACACAACATTGTTATTTTTATAATAACATTTTGTTGAGCATTTTAGCGTAGAATCTGGTGACTTTTCGACGTTATTAATGCTGACTTTTGAAGATGACTCTGTTGTCGTACGCGCCTCACTTCTGATATTTGCTGTGCCTTTTCTGCAGTTTGAGGTTAGCTAGCTACACAACATTGTTATTTTATAACAAAAATTTGTTGAGTGTTTTAGCGTAGAATCTGGTGACTTTTCAACGTTATTAACGCTCACTTTTGACGATGACTGTTATCAGAAGTGAGGCGCGTACGACATTTGGTTTGCCTTTTCTGCAGTTTGAGGTTAGCTAGCTACACAACAGTGTTACTTTTATAATAACATTTTGTTGAGCATTTTAGCGTAGAATCTGGTGACTTTTCGACGTTATTAATGCTGACTTTTGATGATGACTGTGTTGTCGTACGCGCCTCACTTCTGATATTTGCTCTGCCTTTTCTGTAGTTTGAGGTTAGCTAGCTACACAACATTGTTATTTTTATAATAACATTTTGTTGAGCATTTTAGCGTAGAATCTGGTGACTTTTCAACGTTATTAATGCTCATTTTTGACGATGACTGTTATCAGAAGTGAGGCGCCTACGACATTTGGTGTGCCTTTTCTGCAGTTTGAGGTTAGCTAGCTACACAACATTGTTACTTTTATAATAACATTTTGTTGAGCGTTTTAGCGTAGAATCTGGTGACTTTTCGACGTTATTAATGCTGACTTTTGACGATGACTGTGTTGTCGTACGCGCCTCACTTCTGATATTTGCTGTGCCTTTTCTGCAGTTTGAGGTTAGCTAGCTACACAACATTGTTACTTTTATAATAACATTTTGTTGAGCATTTTGACGTAGAATCTGGTGACTTTCCGACGTTATTAATGCTGACTTTTGACGATGACTGTGTTGTCGTACGCGCCTCACTTCTGATATTTGCTGTGCCTTTTCTGCAGTTTGAGGTTAGCTAGCTACACAACATTGTTATTTTTATAACATTTTGTTGAGCATTTTAGCGTAGAATCTGGTGACTTTTCAACGTTAATGCTCACTTTTGACGATGACTTATCAGAAGTGAGGCGCGTACGACATTTGGTGTGCCTTTTCTGCAGTTTGAGTTTAGCTAGCTACAAAACATTGTTATTTTTATAAAAACATTTTGTTGAGTGTTTTAGCGTAGAATCTGGTGATTTTTCGACGTTATTGATGCTGACTTTTGACGATGACTATGTTGTCGTACGCGCCTCACTTCTGATATTTGCTGAGCCTTTTCTGCTGTTTGAGGTTAGCTCGCTACACGTTTAGCCAAAAGAGCTCCGTCTCGATGAAAGCAAATTGTGCAAGGAGGCGTCACATCAGACGATGACGCACGCTAACCAATCTAATCAGTGCGGTGGTTTCCGTGGGAAAGGACCCAGGCGGCGTATCGGCTGATCGAGGCATGCGAGGCGGCCAAGTGACATCCGCGACGCCACAAAGTGCAGCAAATGAGTCCATTAGTGCGGCCTTGGAGCGCATTTGACTTGAAAATAGATCGGCGTGAAATGTCAGACGTTGCTCTTCTTCCACGGGACAGCGGGAGTGGCGACTGGCTTATCTGGGCCGCCACAAAGTGCTATCTGAGCGTCTCATCGCCGCCCCTGCTCGTACCGAGAAGAGTCGGCGTGACAGGACGAGGCGACCGATAAACATCACGGCGGTGGTGGTGGACGCCACACACGCCCGCGTGGGAGGAGGCTGCGAGTCCGGCGGCGTCTTATCTCAGCCGCTCGCCACTAAAAGAGGAAATCAAGGCGTCACGAGTCTTCCGGGCTGATGGACGGCCATTTTGGAACTGGCGTGCCATGGAGAGGTTTGTCTTTTCACAACTTGTCGCTTCATGAAGGACACAAAAGTTGACCATTTCTCTTTAATTCAGAAGTTTGTTTTTTTTACATATATTTGAGTAAGTTTTTTTTTTTTTTAAACATCAATATGAAGTAATACTAGAAAAATAATATCAAGTTTAATTAAGGTTAATCAAGGTGAATTTTTTTTCAAAAACACAAACAAAAAAAAACAAAGGGTTTTTACGAAAAAAATCGGCAGATTTCACCATAAAAATTACACAATTTTTTTCCGTCAATATTGAAAAAAAATACGTTTTTTACAATACCATTGCTATTTCCAAGGAAACATTTTGGCAACTTAGCGGACAGTTTTTTGTTTTTTTCCCCACAAAATATACTGCCACTATTTTTAATATATGCCGGGGTTTTTTAATTGATATTAGAGTACGTTTTTTTTTTTTTTAAATATCAATATTGTAATACTACAGGAAGTTTCTCATATGAAATAAAATAATTAATAAATATCAAGTTGTGTTCACAGTTAATCCACCTTGTTCTACAAAGTTGAACATGGAGGATGGAAACACTTGGAAGATTCCATCTGCAAATGTAAACACAAGGCAGACATTTATTTATTTATTTAAAGATAAAAAAAAATACAAAAATAAAAATAAGTGTTTTTACGAAAAAAAATCGGCAGATTTCACCATACAAATGTGTGTTTTTTTTGTAAACACAATTTTTTTTCCTAAACATTTGAAAACATTTTCTTTTTACGAAACCATTGTTATTTCCAAGGAAACATTTTAGCAAGTTAGCGGACAATTTTTTTTTTTTTTTTACCACAAAATATACAGCCGTTATTTTTCAAGTTTCTCATATGAAATAAAATAATAAATCAATATCAAGTTGTGTTGACGGTTAATCCACCTTGGTCTACAAAGTTGAACGTGTAGGATGGAAACACTTGGAAGGTTCCATCTGCAAATGTAAACACAAGCCGGACATTTTTTTTCATAAACACAAAAAAAAAAAAAAGAAAAAAAAAAAGGGTTTTTACGAAAAAAATCGGCAGATTTCACCATAAAAATTAGTGTTTTTTTGTAAACACAATTTTTTTTCCTCAATATTGAAAAAAAAAAAAAGTTTTTACAATACCATTGCTATTTCCAAGGAAACATTTTGGCAACTTGGTGGACAGTTTTTTGTTTTTTTTCCCAACAAAATATACCGCCGCTATTTTTAATATATGCCGGGGTTTTTTAATTGATATTAGAGTACTTTTTTTTTTTTTTAAATATCAATATTGTAATACTACAGGAAGTTTCTCATATGAAATAAAATAATAAATAAATATCAAGTTGTGTTCAAGGTTAATCTACCTTGGTCTACAAAGTTGAACATGGAGGATGGAAACACTTGGAAGGTTCCATCTGCAAATGTAAACACAAGGCAGACATTTATTTTCCTAAACACAAAAAAAAATACAAAAATAAAAATAAGTGTTTTTACGAAAAAATCGGCAGATTTCACCATAAAAATGTGTTTTTTTTTATAAACACAATTTTTTTCCCTAAACATTTGAAAGCATTTTTTTTTTTTACAAAACCATTGTTACTTCCAAGGAAACATTTTAGCAAGTTAGCAGACATTTTTTTTTTTTTACCACAAAATATACAGCCGTTATTTTTAATGTACAGCGGGTTTTTTTAGTATGTTTTTTTTTGTTTTGTTTTTTAAATGGCAATATTGTAATACAACAGGAAGTTTCTCATATGAAATAAAATAATAAATAAATATCAAGTTGTGTTGACGGTTAATCCACCTTGGTCTACAAAGTTGAACATGTAGGATGGAAACACTTGGAAGGTTCCATCTGCAAATGTAAACACAAGACGGCCATTTTTTTTCTAAACATAAAAAATTAAAAAAAATGAAAAAAGTGTTTTTACGAAAAAATCGGCAAATTTTACCATAGAAATTACAGTGTTTTTTTTGGTAAACAATTTTTTTTCCTAAACATTTGAAAAAACATTTTTTTTTACGAAACCATTGCTATTTCCAAGGAAACATTTTGGCAACTTAGCAGACAGTTTTTTTAACCACAAAATATACGGCTGTTATTTTTAAAATATGGCGGTTTTTTTAACTGATATTAGACTAGGTTTTTTTTTTTAAACATCAATATTATAATACAATTTTTTTCCCTAAACATTTGAAAAAAAACATTGCTATTTCCAAGGAAACATTTTGGCAACTTAGCGGACAGTTTTTTTTGGATTTTTTTTACCACAAAATATACGGATGCTATTTTTAATATACGGCGTTTTTTTTAAACTGATATTAGAGTACGTTTTTACGAAAAAATCGGCAGATTTGACCAAATTAAATTACAGTGTTTTTTGGAAACACAATTTTTTTTTTCTAAACATTTGAAAAAAATGATTTTCACAATACTATTGCTATTTCCAAGGAAACATTTTGGCAACTTAGCGGACAGTTGTATTTATTTTTTTCCACAAAAATATACTGCCGTTATTTTTAATGTACGGCATTTTTTTAAATCTGATATTAGAGTATGTTTTTTTTTTAATATCAATATTGTAATACAACAGGAAGTTTCTCATATGAAGTAAAATAATAAATACATATAAAGTTGTGTTGACGGTTAATCCAACTTGGTCTACAAAGTTGAACATGTAGGATGGAAACACTTGGAAGGTTCCATCTGCAAATGTAAACACAAGGCGGACATTTTTTTTCCTAAACATAAAAAAAAAAAAAAAAAAAAAAAATGTTTTTACGAAAAAATCAGCAGATTTCAGTAGAAAAATTAAAATGTTTTTTTTTGTAAACAAAAAAAAAAAAGTTTTTTTTACGATAAAAAACTGTCTGTTTTTGCAGTGCATTACTGTAAATAGAGAAATGGTATCACTGGTATTATTTTAGCCCACAGTTTGTTTTTTAACCATAAAATATACGGCCGCTATTTTTAATGTGCAGCGGGTTTTTTTTTTAACTGATATTCCAGTATTTTTTTTTTTTTAAACATCAATATTGTAATACAACAGGAAGTTTCTCATATGAAATAAAATAATTAATAAATATCAAGTTGTGTTGACGGTTAATCCACCTTGGTCTACAAAGTTGAACATGTAGGATGGAAACACTTGGAAGGTTCCATCTGCAAATGTAAACACAAGGCAGACATTTATTTTCCTAAACATAAAAAAATAATAAAATAAGTGTTTTTACGAAAAAATCGGCAGATTTCACCTTAAAAATTAGTGATTTTTTGTAAACACAATTTTTTTCCCTAAACATTTGAAAAAATGTTTTTTTAACGAAACCATTGCTATTTCCAAGGAAACATTTTGGCAAGTTAGCGGACAATTTTTTTTTTTACCACAAAACATACAGCCGTTATTTTTAATGTACGGCGTTTTTTTTAAGTGACATTAGAGTACTTTTTTTTTTTTTTTTTTTTTTTTTTAAACATCAATATTGCAATACAACAGGAAGTTTCTCATATGAAGTAAAATAATAAATAAATATCAAGTTGTGTTCACAGTTAATCCACCTTGGTTTACAACGTTGAACATGTAGGATGGAAACACTTGGAAGGTTCCATCTGCAAATGTAAACACAAGGCGAACATTTGTTTTCCTAAACATAAAAAAAATAAAAAAATAAGTGTTTTTTATGAAAAAATCGGCAGATTTCACCTTAAAAATTAGTGATTTTTTGTAAACACAATTTTTTTTCCTAAACATTTGAAAAAATGTTTTTTTAACGAAACCATTGCTATTTCCAAGGAAACATTTTGGCAAGTTAGCGGACAATTATTTTTTTTTACCACAAAATATACAGCCCTTATTTTTAATGTACAGCGGTTTTTTTTAAAGTGATATTAGAGTACGTTTTTTTTTTTTTTTTTTAAACATCAATATTGCAATACAACAGGAAGTTTCTCATACGAAGTAAAATAATAAATAAATATCAAGTTGTGTTCACAGTTAATCCACCTTGGTCTACAAAGTTGAACATGTAGGATGGAAACACTTGGAAGGTTCCATCTGCAAATGTAAACACAAGGCGGACATTTTTTTTCCTAAACATAAAAAAAAAATGTTTTTACGAAAAAAATCAGCAGATTTTACCATAAAAATTAAAAAAAAAATTTTTGTAAACACAATTTTTTTTTCTAAACATATATATATATATATATATAAAAAAAAAAAGGTTTTACGATAAAAAAACGGAGTCCGTTTTACAGTACATTACTGTAAATAGAGAAATGGTATCACTGGTATTATTTTAGCCCACAGTTTGTTCGTTTTTTAACCATAAAATATACGGCCGCTATTTTTGATATACAGCATTTTTTTTAACCGATATTCGAGTACGTTTTTTTTTTTAAACATCAACAAAAAAAAGAAGTGTTTTTACGATAAAAAATCGGCAGATTTTACCACAAAAATTATGTTTTTTTGTTTTGTTTTTTTTACATTAAATTACTGCAAAGTGGAAAATAGTACAACTGTTATTTTTACAGTAAAATTTTGGCAAGTGATGCTAGTTTTTTTTTTAGCATTAAAGTCTGGTAGTATTATTGTGAGTTAAAAAACGTTATTTTGAAGGTAAAATGCTGGCGACAGAGCTGCTAGTTTCTCTACGGTGGATGTTTTTAATGTGAATTACTGGAAAAGGAAAAAGTCTACCACTCTTATTTTCACTGTCAAATTCTGCCGACTGAGCGGTCACTTTTTTTGCCGTAAAATCTGCAATGGTAGTTTTTACAGTACATTACTTTAACCGGAAAAACCATACCACTGTTATTTCCAAGGAAACATTTTGGCAACTTAGCGGACATTTTTTTCCCCCCACAAAATATACGCCTGTTATTTTTAATGTATGGCGTTTTAAAAAAAAAGTGATATTAGAGTATGTTTTAAAAAAAAAAAAGGCAATATTGTAATACTACAGAAAAAAAATAATAATAATATCAAGTTTAATTAAAGTTAATCCGCCTTGGTCTACAAAGTAGTGTAGGATGGAAACACTTGGAAGGTTCCATCTGCAAATGTAAACACAAGGCAGTCATTTATTTTCTTAAACATAAAAAAAATACAAAAATAAAAATACGTTTTTTTACGAAAAAATCGGCAGATTTCACCATAAAAATTAGTGTTTTTTTGTAAACACAATTTATTTTCCTAAACATTTGACTTTTTTTTTTTTTTTTTTTTTACGAAACCATTGCTATTTCCAAGGAAACATTTTAGCAAGTTAGCGGACAGTTTTATTTTTTTTTACCACAAAATATACGCCCGTTATTTTTTATGTACCACAGTTTTTTTTCAAAGTAATATTAAAGTATGTTTAAAAAAAAATGGCAATATTGTAATACTGCAGGAAGTTTCCATCTGCAAATGTAAACATAAGGCAGTCATTTATTTTCCTAAACATAAAAAAAAAATAAAAAAATAAAATAAAAGTGTTTTACAAAAAAATCGGCAGATTTTACCATAGAAATTACAGTGGGTTTTTTTGTAAACACAATTTTTTTCCCCCTAAACATTAAATTTTTTTTTTTACGATACCAAGCGGACAGTTTTTTGTTTTTTTTTTACTACAAAATATACGGCCGTTATTTTTAATATACAGCGGGTTTTTTTTCAAACTGATATTAGAGCATGTTTTAAAAAATTTAAAAATAAAAAAGAATTGCAGATTTCACCATAAAAATTGCGGTGTTTTTGTTGGTTTTTTTAAACACTAAATGAGTGTAAAGTGGGAAATAGTACCACAGTTATTTTACTATAACATTTTGGCAACTGATTCCTCTTAAGCAGGAAAAAAAACTAAGTTGTTTTTTGAACTGGGAAAATTCCCGGTTTTCCCGAAATTCCAGGAATTTCGTCATACCATTTCTGAATTAAATGTCAACGTTTCTTGACCGTTTTGAAAAATTCCAACACCAACTTATTCAGAACATTCACTTTTTTTTTTTTTTTACAATTTTCAAAAAAATTCCCTCTTTTCCCGGAATTCCCAAATGTTCATGAAATTCCCATTGAAATGAATGGGACATTTTTCAAAGTTCCACAACTCCTATATGTTTCATCCAATTCAAACCTTCCAATTTCAAAATATTCAGCCTGTTCAGGAATATTGTGCTCCCTTTCGATAATTACCCAAAAAAATTCCCGGATTTCTTAGAATTTCCAATCAAAAAATTTCCAGGAATTCCCGTTTTTTTCTAACTTTATTTCCAACCTTTTTTCATTCAACGACTCCTTTCACATTTTTCAACCCATTTCAATTGTTCTACTGTCAAAACATTCCTCTAAGTCAGGACAAAAAAACAAGTTGGTTTAAGAACTTGAAAATTTCCAGTTTTTCCCCCGAAATTCCGTATTACCATTTTTCAATGAAAAAACTGTTACTACTTCAACATTTCTCGACCGTTTTGAAAAATTCCAACACCAACTCATTCAGAACATTCCTTTTTTTTTACGATTTTCAAAAAAATTCCCTCTTTTCCCGGAATTCCCAAATGTTCATGAAATTCCCATTGAAATGAATGGGACATTTTTCATAGTTCCACAACTCGTACATTTTTCATCCAATTCAAACCGTTTCAATTTCAAAATGTTCAACCTGTTCAGGAATTATGTGCTCCCTTTCAACAATTACAAAAAAAAATTCCCAGACTTCCTAGAATTCCCAGTTTTTAGGTACATTTTCCCCATTCAAAATTAATTACCCATTTGTCAAATTTCCACAATTCCCACATTTTTCAACCCATTCAAACCATTCTACCTTTAACACATTCTGGAAATTAAAATTAAAATGTTTCCACATTCAAAAAATTTCCAGGAATTCCTGTTTTTTTCTAACCTAATTTCCAAATCTTTTTTCATTCGACGACTCCTTTCACATTTTCCAACCCATTTCAATTGGTCTACTGTCAAAACATTCCTCTTAGTCAGGACAAAAAAACAAGTTGGTTTACGAACTTGAACATTTCCAGTTTTCCCCCCGAAATTCCGTAATACAATTTTTCAATTAAAAAACTGTTACTACTTCAACATTTCTCGACCGTTTTGAAAAATTCCAACACCAACTCATTCAAAAAATTCATTTTTTTTTTTTTACGATTTTCAAAAAAAATTCCCTCTTTTCCCGGAATTCCCACATGCTCATGAAATTCCCATTGAATTGAATGGGACATTTTTCAAAGTTCCACAACTCTTACATGTTTCATCCAATTCAAACCGTTCCAATTTCAAAATATTCAGCCTGTTCAGGAATTATGTGCTCCCTTTCAACAATTACAAAAAAAAATCCCGGATTTCTTAAAATTCCCAGTTTTTAGGTACATTTTCCCCATTCAAAATTAATTATCCATTTTTCAAATTTCCACAATTCCCACATTTTTCAACCCATTGAAACTATTCCACCTTCAACACATTCCAATCATCCTGGACATTCAAAAAACCATTTTTCCACATTCAACAAATTTCCAGGAATTCCTGTTTTTTTTCTAACTTTATTTCCAACCTTTTTTCATTCGACAACTCCTTTCACATTTTTCAACCCATTTCAGTTCTACTGTCAAAACATTCCTCTTAGTCAGGACAAAAAAACAAGTTGGTTTAAGAACTTGAAAATTTCCAGTTTTTCCCCCGAAATTCCGTAATACCATTTTTCAATTAAAAAACTGTTACTACTTCAACATTTCTCGACCGTTTTGAAAAATTCCAACACTAACTCATTCAAAAAATTCAGATTTTTTTTTTACGATTTTCAAAAAAATTCCCTCTTTTCCCGGAATTCCCAAATGCTCATGAAATTCCCATTGAATTGAATGGGACATTTTTCAAAGTTCCACAACTCTTACATTTTTCATCCAATTCAAACCGTTCCAATTTCAAAATATTCAGCCTGTTCAGGAATTATGTGCTCCCTTTCAACAATTACAAAAAAAATTCCCGGATTTCTTAAAATTCCCAGTTTTTAGGTACATTTTCCCCATTTAAAATTAATTATCCATTTTTCAAATTTCCACAATTCCCACATTTTTCAACCCATTGAAACCATTCCACCTTCAACACATTCCAATCATCCTGGACATTAAAAAAAACAACATTTTTCCACATTCAACAAATTTCCAGGAATTCCTGTTTTTTTCTAACTTTATTTCCAACCTTTTTTCATTCGACGACTCCTTTCACATTTTCAACCCATTTCAATTGTTCTACTGTCAAAACATTCCTCTAAGTCAAGACAAAAAAACAAGTTGCTTTAAGAACTTGAACATTTCCAGTTTTTCCCCCGAAATTCCGTAATACCATTTTTCAATTAAAAAACTGTTGCTCCTTCAACGTTTATTGACAGATTTAAACAATTCCAACACCAACCAATTCAGCTCATTCAGGACATTCATACTCTTGTTTGAAAAAAAATCCCGCTTTTACCAAATTTCCAGGAAGTTCCCACTGAAATAAATGGGACATTTTTCCAAGTTGCACAATTCCCACATTTTTCAACCTATTCAAACTATTCCAACATCAACACATTCCACTCATCCTGGACATTCAAACTAACACTTTCTTAAGTTCCAAACCAAATTACATTTTTCCTGGAAATTCAAACTCTTTAACATTCAAACCATTCCAACATCCGGTTTCCCCGAAATTCCAGGAATTCCGTAATACCCTTTCTCAATTCAACATTTTACTACTACAACATTTCTCGACCGATTTGAAAAATTCCAAGACCAACCATTTCAACTCATTCAGAACATTCAAGTTTTTTTTACCATTTTCCAAAAAATTCTAGATTTTCCCGAAATTCCCTAATACCAATTATTACTGCAACTTTTCTTGCCCGATTTAAACAATTCCAACACCAACCAATTCAGCTCATTCAGGGTCCTTTATACTCCTAATCATTTTCCAAAGAATCCCGATTTTCCCAAAATTCCCAAATTTCCAGGAAGTTCCCACTGAAATGAATGGGACATGTTTCCAAGTTGCACAATTCCCACATTTTTCAACCTATTCAAACCATTCCAACATCAACACATTCCACTCATCCTGGACATTCAAATTAACACTTCCCCAAGTTCCAAACCAAATTCCAGTTTTCCTGGAAATTCTAACTCTTCAACAGTCAAACCATTCCAACATTCAATCTATTCTTACATTCATACTACATTCTGTCAGGTCAACTTCAGCATTGGAGCATTCACACACAAAAAACTAAGTTGTTTTTTTAACTGGAAAAATTCCCGGTTTTCCCGAAATTCCAGGAATTTCTCAATTCAACATGTTGCTACTTCAACATTTCTCGACCGATTTGAAAAAATCCAACACCAACCATTTCAACTCATTCAGAACATTCACGTTTTTTTTTTACCATTTTCCAAAAAAAATCCAGATTTTCCCGAAATTCCCTAATACCAATTACTACTGCAACTTTTCTTTAAACAAATCCAACACCAACCAATTCAGCTCATTCAGGATCCTTTATGCTCCTAATCATTTTCCAAAGAATCCTGCTTTTCCCCAAATTTCCAGGAAGTTCCCAGTAAAATGAATGGAACATTTTTCCAAGTTCCACAATTTCCACATTTTTTAACCTATTCAAACCATTCCAACATCAACACATTCCACTCATCCAAATAACACTTTCCCAAGTTCCAAACCAAATTCCGGTTTTCCTGGAAATTGAAACTCTTCAACAGTCAAACCATTACATGTTTCATCCAATTCAAACCATTCGGATTTCAAAATATTCAGCCTGTTCAGGAATTCTGTGCTCCCTTTCAACAATTACAAAAAAAATTCCCGGATTTCTTAAAATTCCCAGTTTTTAGGTACATTTTCCCCATTCAAAATTAATTATCCATTTTTCAAATTTCCACAATTCCCACATTTTTCAACCCATTGAAACCATTCCACCTTCAACACATTCCAATCATCCTGGACATTCAAAAAAACATTTTTCCACATTCAACAAATTTCCAGGAAATTTCTGGATTTCTTAAAATTCCCAGTTTTTAGGTACATTTTCCCCATTCAAAATTAATTATCCATTTTTCAAATTTCCACAATTCCCACATTTTTCAACCCATTGAAACCAGGCCCACAGACCACGCCCCCCTCCACATTATTAAATTGCTATTTTTTAAAAGGTAAAATTGTTTTTTTAAGGCACCGTTAAATCTACGGTCGATGTTTTTACAGTGCATTACTGTAAAAGGAAAAGCTGATATTTTTATTTATTTATTTTATTTTTATTGTACGTTTTTTACTGTAAAATCTACTGACTTTTTGACAGTGTAGTTTGCCGGAACATAGCGGAAGCGACCCGTTGAAAAAAGGTGACAGTGTGTGAGAAAAGGTGTGTAATTATGGTCATGTCCCGCTTGTTTGCCTCACCGCCATTTTCTCGCCCCTTCCCGCGCCCTTTTTTTGTTTCCCCGCCACCTCTCTCCGATGAGCCTTTTATCTCGCCGCCCACCTTTGCACGCGGCGGCAATATCAGCCGTAATTATCTGTCCGTAGTCCCCCTCCTCTCCGTATCGTCGGCGTTCATCTCGCCGCTGGAATTACGCGGCGGGCGCGGCCCATGGGCGAGGAGAGGAAGCGGAGGGACGAGGCGGCGTGTCGCCGGCCCCGGGGCCCCGACCCGCGTCAGGCCTCAGGTGTAATTACTTTGCTTCTTTTTATCTCACATCGACTTTGCATCGGCGCCCTTTTCATGGCGGCGCCGCATAATGAAGCCGCCGCCCCACGCCAAAGTCGCCGTGACCTTCCTGCTTTCCCGCCACCGCCATTGTGGCAACAAAACCAATTAATGATTTATCCGCCCATCTCCAGTCCTTTTCTGAGGTACGCTAATTAACTAGCGTACGCACTTTTGGGACGGGCGCTGAGCGGCGCCAAACTTGGAGAAGTCGCCGCGTGGTTGTTTTTGACGCTCGCAGCCGTTTCTAAAAAGTTGATTACACTCATTTGCATGATTGGCCTCGTTAGGATTGGAAGGCGTCCTGGAGGACATTCCGCCGTCCTGATATGTCAAATTACAGTTTCCACTTCCTGACGCGGGAAGAAACGACACCCCTCGCGCCGCCAGTGTGGAGTCGGACCGTATCTTTTAATTTCCTCAATGCAATTCTGCTCCAAACACTAATTCATTTGTTTTTGATCATTTGCCCACTTTCACGCCGTCGCTGCAATTTTCCATTCCTCAACTTTCGGGGGTCGCGGCGCCAACTTTAATTAAAGCTCCGCTGTCCGCATTTTGTCATCCTCGCCATGGCGCGGCTCCCACAATGCCTTGCTGCGGAATGAAGTTGATCTGCGAGGGAAGAAAGGGATTCTCGCTATATTAGATCTCCTCAAAAGGGGGCGGGACTTGTCCAATCTCGGGCCAATCGGAGCGACTCAACACTTTTTTCACAACCCTCAGGGAGACTTTGTGTTAAGTTAAGTTAAGTTAAAGTACCAATGATAGTTCCACACACACTAGGTGTGGTGCAATTTGTCCTCTGCATTTGACCCATCCCCTTGTTCACCCCCTAGGAGGTGAGGGGAGCAGTGAGCAGCAGCGGTGGCTGCGCCCGGGAATCATTTTGGTGATTTAACACCCAATTCCAAGCAAGTAGGTAATGGCTCCCATTTTTATAGTCTTTGGTATGACTCGGCCGGGGTTTGAACTCACAACCTACCCATCTCAGGGCGGACACTCTAACCATGCACTAGACCATGGATGGGGTCTTTTTATCGTCTTTGAAGATTCATTTTAAAGGTTAGCGCTCGGGTTGTATGGTACTAGTATAGTACCAGTATACTAATGAATCATATTCAGTACTATACCGACCTCTAAAAAGTACTGGATCCCCCCACCCCCCTTTTTTACGCGTCGTCACGTCATAACATGGCTGGTTTTACGAGCGGAGAAGCATGTTGGGCAGCGCACACACACAGAGTACTTACAAGCAGACACAGTGTGTAGACAGGAAAGGTGTAAAAAGTAAAGATAAAGGTGAAGTTATAACACTGAAACACCCTCAGGAAGAGGTGCTTTAAGACATCCATCCATCCACATTTTAGCTACTTCTAAATCACTAATCCCGGCCTCCATGGCGACAAATAAAGTAAGTTTCTTACAAGTAGCATTATCACTGGAGGACGAGGAATAGCTAAACATGCTTCACTACACACCGTAGGAAGATACAATAGCTCACCGGCGTCACAATGTAAACAAACGTCATGGGTGGATCTACACCTGACATCCACTGTAATGATACCAATCGATACTACAATGATTACATCGATATTTTTTAGCATCACAAAATCTTTCATATTATGTTTACAAAGTCAGTAAATACGTCCCCGGACACATGAGGACTTTGAATATGACCAATGTATGATCCTGTAACTACTTGGTATCGCATCGATACCTAAATGTGTGGTATCATCCAAAACTAATGTCAAGTATCAAAGAAGAGAAGAATAAGTGATTATTACATTTTAACAGAAGTGTAGATAGAACATGTTCAAACAGAAAATAAGCAGATATTAACAGTAGATGAACAAGTAGATTAATATTTTTTTTACAGTTTGTCCCTCATAATGTGTACAAAATAATAGGTGTATAAATGACACAATATGTTACTGCATAGACTAATTAGGAGTCTTTGTTTGTTTACTTACTACTAAAAGACAAGTTGTCTAATATGTTCACTATTTTATTTAAGGACTAAATGACAATAATAAACATATGTTTCATGTAACCTAACATTTTTGCTTCAAATAAAGACAATAATGAAATTTTTTTGTGGTCTCCTTTTTTAAAAAAAGTATCAAAAAGCACCAAAAGTATCGAAAACAATGTTGGTACCCATACTGGTACCAACCATAGATACAATCCAAACAACCTTCCCTAGTCATGATGCAAAAGAAATGCAAAATTGTGGATATTATGAAACATTTTTACAGTTTGTCCCTCATAATGTGTACAAAATAATAGGTGTATAAATGACACAATATGTTACTGCATAGACTAATTAGGAGTCTTTGTTTGTTTACTTACTACTAAAAGACAAGTTGTCTAGTATGTTCACTATTTTATTTAAGGACTAAATGACAATAATAAACATATGTTTCATCTACACTAACATTTGTGGTTCAAATAAAGACAATAATGACATTTTTTGTGATCCCCTTTATTTAGAAAGTATCAAAAAGCACCGAAAGTATCGAAAAAAATGTTGGTACCCGTACTGGCACCACACTATTGGTATCGGGACAACCATAGACACAATCCAAACAACCTTCCCTAGTCATGATGCAAAAAAAAAACAATGCAAAATGCAAAATTGTGGATATTATGAAACATTTTTACAGTTTGTCCCTCATAATGTGTACAAAATAATAGGTGTATAAATGACACAATATGTTACTGCATAGACTAATTAGGAGTCTTTGTTTGTTTACTTACTACTAAAAGACAAGTTGTCTAGTATGTTCATTATTTATTTAAGGACTAAATGACAATAATAAACATATGTTTCATGTACACTAACATTTGTGGTTCAAATAAAGACAATAATGAAATTTTTTGTGATCCCCTTTATTTAGAAAGTATCAAAAAAGCACCGAAAGTATCGACAAAAATGTTGGTACCCGTACTGGTACCAAACTATTGGTATAGGGACAACCATAGACACAATCCAAACAACCTTCCCTAGTCATGATGCAAAAAAAAACAATGCAAAATGCAAAATTGTGGATATTATGAAACATTTGTACAGTTTGTCCCTCATACTGTGTACAAAATAATAGGTGTATAAATGACACAATATGTTACTGCATAGACTAATTAGGAGTCTTTGTTTGTTTACTTACTACTAAAAGACAAGTTGTCTAGTATGTTCACTATTTTATTTAAGGACTAAATGACAATAATAAACATATGTTTCATCTACACTAATATTTTTTTGTTACAATAAAGACAATTAAATTTTTTTGTGATCCCTTTTATTTAGAAAAGTATCAAAAAGCACCGAAAGTATCGAAAAAAATGTTGGTACCCGTACTGGTACCAAACTATTGGTATCGGGACAACCATAGACACAATCCAAACAACCTTCCCTAGTCATGATGCAAAAAAAAACAATGCAAAATGCAAAATTGTGGATATTATGAAACATTTTTACAGTTTGTCCCTCATAATGTGTACAAAATAATAGGTGTATAAATGACACAATATGTTACTGCATAGACTAATTAGGAGTCTTTGTTTGTTTACTTACTACTAAAAGACAAGTTGTCTAGTATGTTCATTATTTATTTAAGGACTAAATGACAATAATAAACATATGTTTCATGTACACTAACATTTGTGGTTCAAATAAAGACAATAATGAAATTTTTTGTGATCCCCTTTATTTAGAAAGTATCAAAAAGCACCGAAAGTATCGACAAAAATGTTGGTACCCGTACTGGTACCAAACTATTGGTATAGGGACAACCATAGACACAATCCAAACAACCTTCCCTAGTCATGATGCAAAAAAAAACAATGCAAAATGCAAAATTGTGGATATTATGAAACATTTGTACAGTTTGTCCCTCATACTGTGTACAAAATAATAGGTGTATAAATGACACAATATGTTACTGCATAGACTAATTAGGAGTCTTT
Organism: Nerophis lumbriciformis; assembly: GCF_033978685.3. Classification (NCBI taxonomy): domain Eukaryota; kingdom Metazoa; phylum Chordata; class Actinopteri; order Syngnathiformes; family Syngnathidae; genus Nerophis; species Nerophis lumbriciformis. The sequence continues at coordinate 10,658,723 of NC_084552.2, read as the reverse complement.
GTTTGTTTACTTACTACTAAAAGACAAGTTGTCTAGTATGTTCACTATTTTATTTAAGGACTAAATGACAATAATAAACATATGTTTCATCTACACTAATATTTTTTTGTTACAATAAAGACAATTAAATTTTTTTGTGATCCCTTTTATTTAGAAAAGTATCAAAAAGCACCGAAAGTATCGAAAAAAATGTTGGTACCCGTACTGGTACCAAACTATTGGTATCGGGACAACCATAGACACAATCCAAACAACCTTCCCTAGTCATGATGCAAAAAAACAATGCAAAATGCAAAATTGTGGATATTATGAAACATTTGTACAGTTTGTCCCTCATAATGTGTACAAAATAATAGGTGTATAAATGACGCAATATGTTACTGCATAGACTAATTAGGAGTCTTTGTTTGTTTACTTACTACTAAAAGACAAGTTGTCTAGTATGTTCACTATTTTATTTAAGGACTAAATGACAATAATAAACATATGTTTCATCTACACTAACATTTGTTGTTCCAATAAAGTGTTAGAATAATTTCATATAAATTATCACACAACTCTTATGCTTAAAGGCTGTTGCTATAGTTATTATCAATTGTGCTGAAGTTGTACTTTTCTATCCGTGCAAAGGGACAACATGCAATCGTGACATAAGAGTTGTGTGGATGTGGGTACAAACATATTGCATCATTTTAGTATTTGTCGTAAAAAAACAACTGGATTATCTTTGGCAAAGAAGGACATAAAATGTGAAAATAAACCTAAACAACTTCATATTGAAGGATAGCTTTGGAGTCCATTCTCAAACTGTGGTACATGTACCACTAGTGGTATGCCAAAAGAGTTATTCGAGTACTGTGTTTTATTTTTCTATATTCAAACACAGTGTTACTGTTCAAACTGTGTGGCCAAAAATATAAACATACAAAACCCAAAACCAGTTGGCACGTTGTGTAAAGCCTGTGTGGTGATATCCTTTACACGCTGATGTCGGTTTTTGATGCGGTACCGCCTGAGGGATCGAAGGTCACCGGCATTCATTGTTGGTTTTTGGCCTTGCCGCTTATGTGCGGTGTTTTCTCCAGATTCTCTGAACCTTTTGATGATATTATGGAGTGTAGATGGTGAAATCCCTAAATTCTGGTGTAACAATGTCTTTATTTGTGAGCGCACACACGCTACAACTTTTCAGTCTTCGTGGCTTTTCCTTTCCGGCAATATTCATCAACTGTGTCCGCTCACCAGCAAATCCAACTCTAACAACGTGTCTCGCTCCGGCTGCTGCTAATAAGGGCGGTTAGATAACCAGCCCCAGCTGGGCAATTTATCCCTCTCAGTGGCCTAGTGGTTAGAGTGTCCGCCCTGAGATGGGTTGGTTGTGAGTTTAAACCCCGGCCGAGTCTTACCAAAGACTATAAAAATGGGAGCCATTACCTCCCTGCTTGGCACTCAGCATCAAGGGTTGGAATTGGGGGTTGAATCACCAAAATGTATTCCCTAAACATGAGCTGCTGCTCACTGCTCCCCTCACCTCCCAGGGGGTGATCAAGGGTGATGGGTCAAATGCAGAGAATAATTTCGCCACACCTAATGTGTGTGGTGACAATCATTGCTACTTTAACTTTAACTTTAATGAATACTCGGGCCTACTACGCTACTGCATTTTAATGTTGTCGTTATGGTGGCACTTGGAAGTATTTTCTGAGGTGGTACTTGGTGGAAAAAGTGAAAAAAAATTACTGCACTAGAGATTTAAAAGTAAAACCAAATTGTACAAACCCCGTTTCCATATGAGTTGGGAAATTGTGTTAGATGTAAATATAAACGGAATACAATGATTTGCAAATCCTTTTCAACCCATATTCAGTTGAATATGCTACAAAGACAACATATTTGATGTTTTTTTGTTGTTGCAAATAATCATTAACTTTAGAATTTGATGCCAGCAACACGTGACAAAGAAGTTGGGAAAGGTGGCAATAAATACTGATAAAGTTGAGGAATGCTCATCAAACACTTATTTGGAACATCCCACAGGTGAGCAGGCTAATTGGGAACAGGTGGGTGCCATGATTGGGTGTAAAAGTAGATTCCATGAAATGCTCAGTCATTCACAAACAAGGATGGGGCGAGGGTCACCACTTTGTCAACAAATGCGTGAGCAAATTGTTGAACAGTTTAAGAAAAACCTTTCTCAACCAGCTATTGCAAGGAATTTAGGGATTTCACCATCTACGCTCCGTAATATCATCAAAGGGTTCAGAGAATCTGGAGAAATCACTGCACGTAAGCAGCTAAGCCCGTGACCTTCCATCCCTCAGGCTGTACTGCATCAACAAGCGACATCAGTGTGTAAAGGATATCACCACATGGGCTCAGGAACACTTCAGAAACCCACTGTCAGTAACTACAGTTGGTCGCTACATCTGTAAGTGCAAGTCAAAACTCTCCTATGCAAGGCGAAAACCGTTTATCAACAACACCCAGAAACGCCGTCGGCTTCGCTGGGCCTGAGCTCGTCTAAGATGGACTGATGCAAAGTGGAAAAGTGTTCTGTGGTCTGACGAGTCCACATTTCAAATTGTTTTTGGAAACTGTGGACGTCAAAGAGGAAAAGAACCATCCGGATTGTTCTAGGCGCAAAGTGTAAAAGGCAGCATGTGTGATGGTATGGGGGTGTATTAGTGCCCAAGACATGGGTAACTTACACATCTGTGAAGGCGCCATTAATGCTGAAAGGTACATACAGGTTTTGGAGCAACATATGTTGCCATCCAAGCAACGTTACCATGGACGCCCCTGCTTATTTCAGCAAGACAATGCCAAGCCACGTGGCTTCATAGTAAAAGAGTGTGGGTACTAGACTGGCCTGCCTGTAGTCCAGACCATTGAAAATGTGTGGCGCATTATGAAGCCTAAAATAGCACAACGGAGACCCCCGGACTGTTGAACAACTTAAGCTGTACATCAAGCAAGAATGGGAAAGAATTCCACCTGAGAAGCTTCAAAAATGTGTCTCCTCAGTTCCCAAACGTTTACTGAGCCTTGTTAAAAAAGGAAAGGCCATGTAACACAGTGGTGAACATGCCCTTTCCCAACTACTTTGGCACGTGTTGCAGCCATGAAATTCTAAGTTAATTATTATTTGCAAAAAAAAATAATGTTTATGAGTTTGAACATCAAATATCTTGTCTTTGTAGCATATTCAACTGAATATGGGTTGAAAAGGATTTGCAAATCATTGTATTCCGTTTATATTTACATCTAACACAATTTCCCAACTCATATGGAAACGGGGTTTGTATTTCAAGTTATTACAGTATATCTCTATATACATCCATCCATTTTCTACCACTTGTCCCGTTCAGGGTTGCGAGGGGTGCTGGAGCTTATCCCAGCTGCATTCGGGCGGAAGGCGGGTTACACCCTGGACAAGTCGCCACCTCATCACAGGGCCAACACCGATAGACAACATTCACACTCACATCCACACACTAGGGCCAATTTAGTGTTACCAATGATCATATTCATTTGATTTTTTATTAATTTTTGGCCAAAGGGGGCGCATTTCAATTTCTTGCGCACACTTGTTATTTCATATGTTGATATATATACGCCTTTGTGAGGGGGCGTGGCCTGCGGACCTGCAGCGAGGCTGAGATCGGCGACAGGTGCGTGGATGGCCCCACCTGGGCACGTTTGTCTGATCACCTGTCACTCTATAAAAGGGCAGTAGCTGGGAAGGAAGAGGTGGGAGAAGTTGGAGTTGTTGATGGCGAAGAGAAAACCTGAGCACGAGCGAGAGCGAGACGGAGACGAGAGCGGATGGCTGAAAAGCAACTTGAAGAGCGAGACGGTCACGAGAGGCGATTGCTGAAAAGCAGAGCGATAACGGTTTAAATCACAAAACCGTTAAGGCCGTCATGTCCATCCTTGGTGGTCCGAGGAACCCGGAGGAGCGAGGCCTTCACAGCTTTTTAAAACGGTCTGGAACAACTTATATGCCTCGGGACCAAAAACATTCACCGCATTTGAAGGAGCCCTAAGGGTTAAAAGTGAGTATCTTCCGGACTCCTAAGTCGTCTTGCGTTTGGGGCTGCTATTTTTTTTTTTTTTTTTTTTTTTTTTTTTTACGAGCCAAAAAAAAAAAAAGCGAGCGATCCACGTCGTCTTTTGTCTGGAAGCGAGCGGCTTTGGCGGCGCACGTGGAGCAGGTGGAGTTTAATAGGATTCGAGCCGAGAGCTGCACGGCATGCATATGTATGCCTCAGCCTCGCGCTAATAAGCTAACTTTTAAGTCCGCAGGGGTCTTAGAGTGGATCCCGCCCGCGGGGGGGGGGGGGGGGGGTAAGATTTGTGTTTGGACATTAAACAGAACAAACACGACACGTTCAGGCGCTCCTTAATGCGCTGGAAATGACTTTTCACCGCCTGCGTGTTGATCTTCCAGCAATACGCACTTTTAAGTCCGCGCGGAATGTTCCGCGGCGACTTTAAAGTAAACGACGGCGGGCACAAAAAATGCATGCGAGGCACTGACTTATTTGTTCAACTTGACGTTCTTGTGCGCCAATCAAAGTTCATCCAGAATAATAATGTTCTCCTTTTGGTTAAAACATCATATTTTATTAGAGTGAAGGTATGGCTATTCCTCTTCCTCCAGTGATAATAATACTTGTAAGAAACTTACTTTGTCACCATGGAGGCGAGGATTATCCATCCATCCATCCATCCATCTTCTACCGCTTATTCCCTTTTGGGGTCACGGGGGGCGCTGGAGCCTATCTCAGCTACAATCGGGCGGAAGGCGGCGTACACCCTGGACAAGTCGCCACCTCATCGCAGGGCGCAGGCAAGGATTAGTGATTTAGAAGTAGCTAAAACACCGCCAAAGGCGGGTGAATGTTAGCTGCTTATAAACATATCAATTAAAAAAAAAAAGATTTTTCTATGATAAAAGATATCGATGTAATCATAGTAGTATCGTACCTGTACTTGGTATCATTACAGTGGATGTCAGGTGTAGATCCACCCATGGCATTTGTTTACATTGTGACGCCGGTGAGCTATTGTATCCTCCTACAGTGTGTAGTGAAGCATGTTTAGCTATTCCTCATCCTCCAGTGATAATGATACTTGTACGAAACATACTTTGTCGCCATGGAGGCGAGGATTAGTGATTTAGAAGTAGCTAAAACACCACCAAAGGCGGGTGAATGTTAGCTGCTTATAAACATATCAATTAAAAAAATATATATATATTTTTTTATGATAAAAGATATCGATATAATCATAGTAGTATCGTACCTGTACTTGGTATCATTACAGTGGATGTCAGGTGTAGATCCACCCATGACGTTTGTTTACATTGTGACGCCGGTGAGCTATTGTATCCTCCTACAGTGTGTAGTGAAGCATGTTTAGCTATTCCTCATCCTCCAGTGATAATGCTACTTTTACGAAACAGACTTTGTCGCCATGGAGGCCAGGATTAGTGATTTAGAAGTAGCTAAAACACCGCCGACGGCGAGTGGATGTTAGCTGCTTATAAACGTAATATAAATTTAAAAAAAAATTTAAAAAAAAGATTTTGTGATGATAAAAGATATCGATGTAATCATAGTAGTATCGTACCTGTACTTGGTATCATTACAGTGGATGTCAAGTGTAGATCCACCCATGACATTTGTTTACATTGTGACGCCGGTGAGCTATTGTATCCTCCTACGGTGTGTAGTGAAGCATGTTTAGCTATTCCCCGTCCTCCAGTGATAATGCTACTTGTACAAAACAGACTTTGTCGCCATGGAGGCCAGGATTAGTGATTTAGAAGTAGCTAAAACACCGCCAAAGGCGGGTGAATGTTAGCTGCTTATAAACATAATATAAATTAAAACAAAAAAAACTTTTGTGATGCTAAAAGATATCGATGTAATCATAGTAGTATCATACCTGTACTTGGTATCATTACAGTGGATGTCAGGTGTAGATCCACCCATGGCGTTTGTTTACATTGTGACGCCGGTGAGCTATTGTATCCTCCTACAGTGTGTAGTGAAGCATGTTTAGCTATTCCTTGTCCTCCAGTGATAATACTATTTGTACGAAACATACTTTGTCGCCATGGAGGCCAGGATTAGTGATATAGAAGTAGCTAAAACACCGCCGAAGGCGGGTGAATGTTAGCTGCTTATAAACATAATATAAATAATAAAAAAAAACGAAAAAACGTTTTGTGATGCTAAAAGATATCGATGTAATCATAGTAGTATCGTACCTGTACTTGGTATCATTACAGTGGATGTCAGGTGTAGATCCACCCATGACATTTGTTTACATTGTGACGCCGGTGAGCTATTGTATCCTCCTACGGTGTGTAGTGAAGCATGTTTAGCTATTCCTCGTCCTCCAGTGATAATGCTACTTGCAAGAAACATACTTTGTCGCCATAAGGTGAGGATTAGTGATTTAGAAGTAGCTAAAACACCGCCAAAGGCGGGTTCATTTTAGCTGCTTATAAACATAATATCAATCAAAAAAATAAACAAAAAAAGATTTTGTAATGCTCACAGATATCGATGTAATCATAGTAGTATCGTACCTGTACTTGGTATCATTACAGTGGATGTCAAGTGTAGATCCACCCATGACATTTGTTTACATTGTGACGCCGGTGAGCTATTGTATCCTCCTACGGTGTGTAGTGAAGCATGTTTAGCTATTCCTCGTCCTCCAGTGATAATGCTACTTGTACGAAACATACTTTGTCGCCATGGAGGCGAGGATTAGTGATTTAGAAGTAGCTAAAACACCGCCAAAGGCGGGTTAATGTTAGCTGCTTACAAACATAATATACATTTAGAATAAAAAACAAAAAAATCTTTTGTGATGCTAAAAGATATCGATGTAATCCTAGTAGTATCGTACCTGTACTTGGTATCATTACAGTGGATGTCAGGTGTAGATCCACCCATGGCGTTTGTTTACATTGTGACGCCGGTGAGTTATTGTATCCTCTTACGGTGTGTAGTGAAGCATGTTTAGCTATTTCTCGTCCTCCAGTGATAATGCTACTTGCAAGAAACATACTTTGTCGCCATAAGGTGAGGATTAGTGATTTAGAAGTAGCTAAAACACAGCCAAAGGCGGGTTAATTTTAGCTGCTTATAAACATAATATCAATCAAAAAAATAAACAAAAAAAGATTTTGTAATGCTCACAGATATCGATGTAATCATAGTAGTATCGTACCTGTACTTGGTATCATTACAGTGGATGTCAAGTGTAGATCCACCCATGACATTTGTTTACATTGTGACACCGGTGAGCTATTGTATCCTCCTACGGTGTGTAGTGAAGCATGTTTAGCTATTCCTCGTCCTCCAGTGATAATGCTACTTGCACGAAACATACTTTGTCGCCATGGAGGCGAGGATTAGTGATTTAGAAGTAGCTAAAACACCGCCAAAGGCGGGTTAATGTTAGCTGCTTACAAACATAATATACATTTAGAATAAAAAACAAAAAAATCTTTTGTGATGCTAAAAGATATCGATGTAATCATAGTAGTATCGTACCTGTACTTGGTATCATTACAGTGGATGTCAGGTGTAGATCCACCCATGGCGTTTGTTTACTTTGTGACGCCGGTGAGCTATTGTATCCTCCTACGGTGTGTAGTGAAGCATGTTTAGCTATTCCTCATCCTCCAGTGATAATACTACTTGTAAGAAACTTACTTTATTTGTCGCCATGGAGGCCAGGATTAGTGATTGAGGGTGTTTCAGTCTTTTGTTTTTAGACAAAAAATGCGTCCATTCTCTCTTTTTCTGTCTACACACTGTGTCTGCTTGTAAGTACTCCGTGTGTGTGCGCTGCCAAACATGCTCCTTGTTAGAATAATTGTTTCTAGATGATCACAAAAGCTTTGCATTACATTGAGTTCCTGGCAGGGGAACGGGAGCTTTCTTTGGGGCCTACCAGGAGGAAGGCTCGTAAAACTGCCCTATTTCCAGGCGAACTCTTTTTGAAGTATTTTACGAACTCTCTTTGAACTATCTTACGGAACTCTTTTTGAACTATTTTACGACCTCTTCTTTTGAACTGTTCGGTAACCAAAGGCAACGCTGTTTACGACCCCCTACCCTCTGGAAGCAGCTGTGGTCAGGTAGGGGGGAGAAAGTCAAATATAGAAGGAGGAGTGCAATCTTTTGGTGCAGCGTGGTGCAAGACTGTACAGAGAGTACAGTGGCCGGGTCTCTCCTCAAAATTGAGTCCAAATTTTATTCTGTCTCTGTTTGATTCCTTGCTTCTTGTCTTGTTTAATAGATGTCATCAGTGTTGGAACCTGACACTCCTCCGCTCGTAAAACCAGCAATGTCATGACGTGACAGTTGACCGGTACTTTTTAGAGGTGGTATAGTACGGAATATGATTCATTAGTACTATACTAGTACTGGTATATTATACAAGCCTAGTTCAAGACTTGGTGTTATTTAAAAACAACACTGCACATCATAATGGCGGCGACAGTTTTGATGTTAAAGGTCTAAAAAAAAATGATGTAGATTAAAAACCTCACGGGCCGCATTCTAGAAGCTCGGGTCTGCTTTAAAGCAAACCTCTTGATAACTTTTAATGGCTTCTTTTGCACTTATTTCACACACACACACACACAGCAGCAGCAGCACTGGGATTCTTAACGGCAGCTCGCCGCCGTGACGCTTGGCGTTTGTGGCGAGATGGAGTTAGCGTTTTGCCGCATTAATTACAAGCTGATTAGACGCTGCGTGTGCAGGAGACTATCATTTAATTGGGGGAGAAATAATGATCACAATTGCTGCAACTTCTAATTAGAAAAAAAAAACAGTTAAAATCTTATCAGGCGCACACACACACACACACACACGCACACACACACACACACACGTGGATTATGTTTGGAGATAGAAGCTGAGAGTATCCAGGAGAGACAATTGTGTTGTTGTGCGACACGACTGAAACAACAGCACAAACAGGAAGATTCTCGTCACTTTCTTATCGCCACCGACGCACAATCGACACACACACACTTGACATGGCTTCCGCTCGTTTGGTTTGTGTCTGGTCGCTTGACTTTATGTGTGTGTGTGTGTGTGTGTGTACAGTGTGTAGGATACAAAAGCCAAAAGCAGTGAAGTTGTCACGTTGTGTAAATGGTAAATAAAAAGAGAATACAACAAATCATTTTCAACTTATATTCAATTGAATAGACTGCAAAGACAAGATATTTCATGTTCACACTGAGAAACTTTGTTATTTTTTTGCAAATAATCATGAACTTAGAATTTAATGGCAGCAACACATTGCAAAAAAGGCCATTTTTACCAGTGTGTTACATGGCCTTTCCTTTTAACAACACTCAGTAAAGGTTTGGGAACTGAGGAGACACATTTTTGAAGTGGAATTCTTTCCCATTCTTGCAGCTTAAGTTGTTCAACAGTCTCCCTTCTCATATTTTAGCCTTCATATTTTCAATGTCTGGGCTGCAGGCAGGCCAGTCTAGTACTCGCACTCTTTTACTATGAAGCCACGTTGATGTAACACGTGGCTTGGCATTGTCTTGCTGAAATAAGCAGGGGCGTCCATGATAACGTTGCTCGGATGGCAACATATGTTGCTCCAAAACCTGTATGTACCTTTCAGCATTAATGGCGCCTTCACAGATGTGTAAGTTACCCATGTCTTGGGCACTAATACACCCCCATACCATCACACATGCTGCCTTTTACACTTTGCACCTAGAACAGTCCGGATGGTTCTTTTCCTCTTTTACGTCCACAGTTTCCAAAAACAATTTGAAATGTGGACTCGTCAGACCACAGAACACTTTTTCCACTTTGCATGAGTCCATCTTAGATGAGCTCGGGCCCAGCAAAGCCGGCCGCATTTCTGGGTGTTGTTGATAAATAGCTTTGGCTTTGCATAGTAGAGTTTTAACTTGCACTTACAGATGTAGCGACCGACTGTAGTTATTGACAGTGGTTTTCTGAAGTGTTCCTGGGCCCATGTGGTGATATCCTTTACACACTGATGTCGCTTTTTGATGCACAGGCCTTACGTGCAGTGATTTCTCCAGATTCTCTGAACCTTTTGATGATGGTGAAATCCCTAAATTCCTTGCAATAGCTGGTTGAGAAATGTTGTTCGTAAACAATTTGCTCAGGCGTTTGTTGACAAAGTGGTGACCCTCGCCCCCGTCCTTGTTTGTGAACGACTGAGCATTTCATGGAAGCTGCTTTTATACCCAATCATGGCACCCACCTGTTCCCAATTAGCCTGTTCACCTGTGGGATGTTCCAAATAAGTCTTTGATGAGCATTCCCTCAACTTTCTCAGTCTTTTTTGCCACGTGTGCCAGCTTTTTTGGAACATGTTGCAGGCATCAAATTCCAAATGAGCTAATATTTGCCAAAAATAACAAAGTTTTCCAGTGTGAACGTTAAATATCTCGTCTTTGCAGTCTATTTAATTGAATATAAGTTGAAAAGGATTTGTAGTATTATTATTATTAAATGTATTATTATTATTATTATTAAATATTATTATTATTATTATTATCATTACTATTGTTACTATATTATTATTATAAGGTAAAGTACCAATGATTGTCACACACACACACTAGGTGTGGTGAAATCATTATTATTATTAAAGATTATTATTAGTACTATTATTATTATTAAATTATTATTATTATTATTATTATTATTAAAGTATTATTATTATTATATTATTATTATAAGGTAAAATATCAATGATTGTCACACACACACTAGGTGTGGCAAAATTATTATTATTAGTATTAAAGATTATTATTATTATTATTATTATTATAAGGTAAAGTACCAATGATTGTCACACACACACTAGGTGTGGCGAAATTATTATTATTATTATTATTAAAGATTATTATTATTAAATTATTATTATTATTATTATAATAAGGTAAAGTACCAATGATTGTCACACACACTAGGTGTGGCAAAATTATTATTATTATTATTATTAAAGATTATTATTAATACTATTATTATTATTAAATAATTATTATTATTATCATTATTATTATTATATTATTATTATTATAAGGTAAAGTACCAATGATTGTCACACACACACACACACACACTAGGTGTGGTGAAATTATTATTATTATTAAAGATTATTATTAGTACCATTATT